>NC_063356.1:35683397-35683941 GCF_021869965.1 Rhincodon typus | reverse complement strand
GGAAACAGAGAGCCTGAAACAGAGGGGCTGAAACAGAGTGCGAGAAACAGAGTGCCGGAAACAGAGAGCCTGAAACAGAGGGGCTGAAACAGAGTGCGAGAAACAGAGTGCGGGAAACAGAGAGCCTGAAACAGAGGGGCTGAAACAGAGTGCGAGAAACAGAGTGTGAGAAACAGAGTGTGAGAAACAGAGGGGCTGAAACAGAGTGTGAGAAGCAGAGTGCAAGAAACACAGGGGCTGAAGCAGAGTACAAGAAACAGAGTGCCGGAAACAGAGAGCCTGAAACAGAATGCCGGAAAGAGAGGGCCTGAAACAGAGTGCAACAAACAGAGTGCGAGAAACAGAGTGCTGAAACAGAGTGCGAAAAACAGAGTGTGAAAAACAGAGTGCGCACAACAGAGGTGCTGAAACAGAGTGCGAGAAGCAGAGTGCGGGAAACAGAGAGCCTGAAACAGAGTGCGAGAAACAGAGTGCCTGAAAGAGAGTGCTGGAAAGAGAGTGCCTGAAACAGCGTGCGAGAAACAGAGTGCGAGAAACAGAGGGG
>NC_063356.1:35588482-35680397 GCF_021869965.1 Rhincodon typus | reverse complement strand
TTGGAGGAAGGGTCACCGGACCCGAAACGTTAACTCTGTTTTTTTCCTTCACAGATGCTGCCAGACCTGCTGAGCTTTTCCACCAACTTTGTGTTTGTTCCTGATTTACAGCATCCACAGTTCTTTGGGTTTTTATTCAGAAACAGGGAATATGTTTGACACCACCGGAGGGCAGATTGATCCATTCTTCATCTAAACAGATGATCTAGTCCTCATCTCATTTGCTGTATGCAAATTGGCTGCTATATTTCCTTACAACAGTTACCACAATTCAAAGTATTTAATTGTTAAAACATACCTACTGGTGTCTCAGTCAATATAAGATGTCCTGGCTGCGGTTACAACTTAACTAATGAGCCATTATGAAATACAAATCCTTTGTTTTCCTTCACTTATTGCTGAATGGGAGAAGTTTTTTGAACATATTTACTCTTTGCTTAGTGGGGTTTAGATATTCCAATTTTTATATTTTCCGAATCAACCTATTCTAAGATGTTATTACATGCCTCTGAAGCAGGTGGGACTTGAACATGGACTTCCTAGTTCTGAGGTGGTGATATTACCACTGCACCACAAGAACCCTTAGATATAATAAATTAGATAAGAAATCTAATATTAAGCACCTGCAATTGATATAAAAAAAACAGACAGCAGCTCCACTCTTAAGGTGGTGTGGCAGCATAATTCCAGCAGAGGGTGATGTTAACCAATGAATGTAATACACAAAGCTCAAATCAAAATAGCGTAGAACCTAACCAAACATATTTTGGATTTAAAATTTTAATACAATTAGATATTACTTCAGAAAGTACAGTTTAATATCAGCTGACACAATAAGAGTGAAAGTATACAAGTCTTTGGGACCAGAGTGATTCTGTAATTCTATGATTACATGATTCAACAGGTTGCAAGGTGGTTAAAAAGAGAAAATGTTACTGAGCATTATTTTGCCAGTGAATTGTTCGATTCTTGTGAGTCACTCAAAGGGAAGGCCATAATTTGGATATTTTAGTGACTTAGATGTACATACACAAATAATTATTTATGTAATCCTTTTTCAATTGTTTGGAATTGTATAAAAATTGCGTGATGGAGATTAAGGCTGTCAAAGCACTGATTTGCCACTTTGTATCAGTTTAATACACTCATTGCATCAGAAAGGAGAACTCACTCTGCTAATAGTGGCGCAACTGTTGGGGTAGCAGTGGATCTAACGTGTGGTTTAAACTTTGAAGGGAACTGAAGTTGTCCAATGTGGTATGTTCACATTTGTAATAATGAAGTTCATAATTGGCTCTGTTCCTACTTCAGAAATTTCACTGGCACTTGGAGGCTCGTGTAAAGTGCACATGTTGTTTAAGCACTGTGCACGGTGTTCTGCTTTCCTAATTCTCCAGTGGTGCTGCTGGGCTTTTTTAAAGGAGGCTTCACCATCAAAACTTAGTTCAGAAACAATTTAAATCTTGCATTTGTAAAAAGATGTTGGACTTGACTGAAACCCTGCAATGATTTGTCAGCTTAATTTTCAGACTCAGGATAATCCAATCCTCCTGAAACAAATATGGCAAATTGTCTTTTGAACTGAACACAACAGTAGTGTAGAATTTAGTAGGGACGTGATACATGAGATGGTGTAGCACTAAAGAGAAATCGTACTACAGCTTGCAGGATTCATAACTCTCTGTGGTTGTATGAGCTCTTTTATTACATGCCTCTTTGTATTTAATTTTTTAATGCAATGGTTATAAGCGAGTTCAGTCAGCAGAATGGTATTTTACCATTTGCCTCTCCTCTCCCATCTACATTCAATATTCATTCATAAAGTGGTCCAGATTTCTCGAAAGTCTCTTAAGCATTTGTAAGGCTATTCTATACAGTTCCAATATATGGTCATTCGCCCAAAACATTAACAACATAAATGCTGCACAATTTGCTTCTGCACGTTTCTGACATTATCCTGTTTCTCTTTCAGATTTCCACTGTAGAGGGTATTTAGCTTTTATTTTCGAGTTTGGAGTTGTTTTCACTAACCAGGGGCTCTGTCCCTACGAATCTGTTGGATGCTGGGTCAATCCAGCTCCGTTTTGCTGGTGAAAATGCAGTGAAAACATTTTTAGCCCAGTATAGTGGGAATAACGAAATATAAAGACAAGAGCCTTTGTTTATACGATCTTACGTGATCTTAGAACATTTCAAAGCCACCCCCAGATAATGAAATGTAGTCACTGTTGCAATAGAGAAACACTGCAGCCATTTTGGAGCTATTGAGAGCTATGAATACTGCAATGGGGTGGGACAGTGGCTCAGTGGTTAGCACTGCTGCCTCACAGTGCCAGACACCCGGATTTGATTCCACCCTCGGGTGAATGTCTGTGTGGAGTTTGCATGTTCTCCCTGTATTTTATGTGGTTTTGTTTCCAGGTGACCCAGTTTCCTCCCACAGTCCAAAGATGTACAGGCCAGGTGGATTGGCCATGCTAAATTGCTCCATAGTGTCCAGGGATGTGTAGGCTGGGTGGAGTAGCCATGGGACATGCAAGATTACAGTGATAAGGTAGGGAGTGAGTCTGGGTGGTATGCTCTTCAGAGGGTCAGTGTGGACTCAGTGGGCCAAATAGCCAGCTTCCACAATGTTAGGATTCTATGATTTTGTAGACAACACAAAGGTGAAAGAGATAAGCTAATCCTCCTTAAAGAAAGATGCACCATTATTGGTTGGGGTATTGTGCTCAGCAGGCAGAAGAGGCTCTCATTCAAAAAAATTGAAAGACAATATTATTATTTAGATAGTTGTTGGCTTGCACATATCAATGAGTCTTAAATTACATACGTTTCTGTTTTATCTATATGTAAAGCTTTAAGAACTAATTGTTATGCAAAAGTGCATTCAGTAGTCAAATGCTGAGCAACAATGGCCAAGATAGGATATTCCAATTTCTGGATAGTTGGAAACTAGGTGTACCCCTAAAGATAAGCACTGGGACACTTTGGCACTGACTCTTCAAGAATTGACAAAATTCAAATCCCAGCTCCTGGTACCCTGTGCAAACGTTTCCAACTCTGCGTTGGAGTCAGAAATTTGGGGAACAGTTCCAGTTTCCATGCCTGGATAGTTACCCGGGAAATATTAGGCATACTGAAACCATGTCTTACTTCTGGATGAGGATACCACTGCCCACCCGCACATTGTTCTCCTCTTACACGATGGATCCCTTGACCAGCCATCAGCATCTCCCTGACCTGACCTCACCATCCTACCACCACCCACTCAGCGAACTCATTCTCATTTATTAGCACACTGAAAAGCCATTTAAATGTCCAAAGCTTTCCAGTGTGTCACTGATTGAATGAACTTAACAGAATATGGCAGCTGATGCCATTAAAAAAATAGAATTGCTCATCTTCCACTCAATGATCTTGTGCCACAAAGAAGGATTTCAATGGGAAATACTCCATATTCCCGAAAAGGCCAGTTTCTGAAATCCAAGCCAGAGCTCCATTGTTTGGGGAAAAAAAATGGAGTGGTGAGCCAATGGTGATTGTCACTCCTCAGGTTATTTAGCCCAAAGAATCAGTCCATTGGCTTGATGGAGAAAAAAACGCACTTTATGGAGCAGCGGTATTTTGGATCTAACAATGTTATTATTTCAACCTCTGAGAATCAAGGTACATAACATGATTAATATTATATTTCATTGCATGTTATATTGACAAACTAGCTTGGCGGACACTGATGTGGGGTTTTCGACACTCACAGGAGTGAAGAACAGATACTATACAGCTGTATACCCAGCTCGAGTTTCCTGACCCGCGACTGAACCAAGTACAGGTCCAAGGCAGAGAGGCGTACCACCATGGTACAGATGCCAGAAGACGTTGGGACTCCTCAATCCCATCCCTGAACCCAGCATCTTTCATTTCCACAGCGACAGGATTGGGGTAGTCCATAGATTGTGCATGTGCGGTTCCCAGTGATAACTGAGCATTTAATTGATCGGCTTCTTCCACCAAGATCAGGTTTTGGAGTCTCTGGCATCTGACCACAATGTGTGACCTTGTCATGAAACGGTGACTCTTAGCTGAATATCCTGATGGACAGCTGCAACTGCTTATAGGTTAGAAATGTTTGTTTAAATATGGGGTTTAGTACTTAAGTAAAATGTTTGTTTGCTGTAAGAGATAAGGAACTCAAGTGAAATGGTTATTTTCATAAGTGATCAAATGTTGGAATTTAAATATACTGAATATTTTTATATTGATGAAAGTTGTTTATTTTTCAATAGAATCATCATCACGTAACTTTATTTTCTTACAGCATGCGCCATGAGGTTTGCCCCTGGTCAATACAAGATGAGTAGGAATCAAGATAGGAGGGCAAACTGTGGTGGGTTTGAGTTGACATGATTTGGTGTAGGGTTATAAAAGGTCATGGAGATGATTGGGACATTGGGGCCATGTGTTTTTTTTTAAATTTGGGCTAACTAGGTTTTTAGCCACCACCTGAGTTGTAACTCCTGGTACACAACAGACCTAGCCCTGAAATTAAATTATAAGCATGGAATCTGGTTATATGATTAATTAGTAAGAGAGATGGATGGAGAAGATTGGCAAATAGCACACCACAGAGCTCAGCAGTAGCCCCAGCATTGGTCAACATATGTACAAATGAACTGTCAATAACCGTGTCTCAAAAGCTTTATGCTGATAACCTTACTGTGCCACCCAAGATCCCTCCTCTGCTCCCTGGAAAATGAAGATGTTACCAATTTGACAGACTGCTGTAGCATATGGCATCTCACAGTGAAAACCCCTCTAATGGTATTCCGACTCTTCAATACCAATGTGTAACACGAATTACATACCTACATAGATGGCCAGAGATCAAAGCCTGATCCAAAGCCAGTGTGCTTGGCAATGACTCTAGATGGAACTTGTCCAACCAGGAGCATCTGAAGAAAACAGCAGCAAAGGTCAAACCAGAAACAACCTATTAATCAGACTTCTTGGATCTACATGATGCACAGCTACCACAGCACTTTGATCCTTGCCCTTGTTCAATCATACCCTGCAGCAAAACCCTCTGCTCAGCACCCCTCCTGTGGCTTCCTCTCCTCGAGACATCACTCCTCTACTCATCCAGACACTGACAAAGCCCCACATCGTGGAAAGGACCCATGCTGCACCTCACTTACCACTATTTAATGACCTGTTAATCCACCTCCCGGCCATTTGCCATCTCAACAAGCCATAGGGAGCATCATTCCTGTGCGAGATCCACCAGAGTCACCTTTGAATTAAAGAATTGGAAACACGGGAGGTAACCAATAAGCTCCTTGTAATGAATCCTGACTGTTGAATAGCAAGCTTTGAACTATCACAGGGAGAATGGTCCTTGCTGAACAGATGCAGGACAAGACAGGGCTCCTGCACAACCAACTCCCAGCTCAATGCAAGCTCCCACGTACCTGGGGAGAGACACAAACAATCCTACAAATTATCGAGGGGTGAATCCCCTAGACAGTAATTTGCTGACTAATCAGCTTATACTGAACAAATGAGAAGTCAGTTGCATTGCTCCAAGACTGACATTCACGAACTCTTTTTTCAGCAATCTATTTATTTTAAAATTATTTTTAGAATATTTTAGGTTCTACATTGGTCCTGTGACTACATCCTCAGATGTAATTTTCTTGATATGAAACTTAGTTTAGTTCTTTTAGTTTCCTGGTTGGATTTGGGGTGAGGTTGGTGCCAGGGTGGGGTGGTGGGAAATGGTAGTGCTTAAAATCCTGTGATGTGATCGGCTGCTGCCATCATTCTAGATCCATGCTGTACATGCTCAGTGAACAGCACTGTGATCAGTCACAGGATCACTACAGGACAGAAAAAGCTGTAATCCATGCCAAAGACAGCTTAAGATCTTTCAGTGAACCTTATCCTCCAGACTGTGGCAAGTATCTGGTTTTGGGTTTTACCCCCAGCAGGGCATCTATCTGATGCAGAACGCTTATGTTATCTCTTGTAACATAAGAAACTGGACATAGTGAAAATTGTATTGAAGGATCTAATTGATGTTTATGACAGCTGGCTACTATATGCAAATACCACACTTACAGTCTGTAAAAGTGCCTGGGCTAGCATGAGACTATGTTAGTTGGTTACAGTGGTGGGCATGGTGGCTCAGTGGTTAGCACTGCTGCCTCACAGCACCAGGGACCCGGGTTTGATTCCACCCTCGAGCGACTGTCTATGTGGAGTTTGCACATTCTCCCCATGTCTGCCCGGGTTTCCTCCGGGTGCTCCAGTTTCCTCCCACAGTCCAAAAATGTGCAGGTTAGGTGGATTGGCCATGCTAAATTACACATAGTGTTCAGGGATGTGTAGATTAGGTGGGTTACAGGGAATGGTCTGTGTGGGATGCACTGTGGGGCTGTGTGGACTTGTTGGGCCAAACTGTGCAGATTCTATGATGAGCACAACTGCATTTTTCTGATATCATGGCATGATTCAAGAGATCTATAGGAATATGGTGTCTGATACCTTTATACTCTCCGATCACATGCTATGATATAGTGATGATATCTCACCTCTTGAAAGCATACTGACATATTGTGAGACTCAGTAAAATATTTACAAAACATTATCCCAAACAGATATACATGGTGATACCTATGTGCATATGGTCAATTCAATAACTACACAACAGATAAGAGAATTGACAGAACTAACATTTCAAACTTCAATATAATTATTCTGAAGTTGGGCAACTCATCGTGAACTGATGACCATAAACTTCTCTGGGAAGCTACGGTTTATTTTCTGTTGTATTTTATCGACAATTTGGTTTTCTTTCTGTTGGCTGCTGTCACTCAACGTCACCACACAATCATCATCCTCATCAGAGTTTTCATCCTCATTCTCTTCAAACCTGAATGGTGTGCTGTATGTTGGTCTGAGCTGGCTTTACTTCCTTTACAACATATTGTCATGAGCAGTACCGACTTTATAAGAAGTGTTAGCTTTCTCTGGAAACTTTTGTTGGTATTTCTTTTTCAAACTGGACCAAATGTGAGATTTCTTTACCTGTTCACTCTGTGAATCTCTCTCATTCTCTGTCTTTAAAGAATAACGCCTAGTTTTCTGGATTAGTTAGATAATTGGTTGCTAGGTGGGTCACACTTGCTTTCCAAACACAAGTTGCGCTGGGAATGGCAATCTTCTGCAACAGCATTGCACAATGAAATGTGAAGGTCTTGTTGTGTTGCTTAACACTTAATGATAAAGAATTTGCTAATTCATACAATACATTCTGCTAAACCAATCATGCACAGAGACTGCTGTGATGATATGATCTGGGTCATTCCTTACCCAGTACATGTGTTGTGAAAGGGTATGCTGGTGAACTGGAATCTATTGTCTGACATGATCCTTTAAGAAATAGACCAGCAGTCACACTTATTTTATTGTTAAGTGATTGAAAGATGAAACATTTGCAGTGTATAGCTTGTAGCTTATGAATTGCAGGCTAGTTACAGTTTCTGTCTCCGGGTGACATTCGCACAAAATGAAGAGTGAAGATGTGAGCATTTTGTTTTATTTTATTGTTTTGTTTTATTTTATTTGTTTTATTTCAATCACTTTTACTTGATGCTGATATGGAGAAATGCAGTGGTGGTACCAACCAAGATCTCAACAGAGATAAGCCTTCTTGCTATAGAAAATGACTGCTTTTGTCTTTTAAAAGTTGTATTTTCTTTCAGGATAGCAGTGCTTTTAGCACAATTTAACTGCCTTAAAAAATCAGAACAGCAAACTTTTATATGTTTTTCTTTTAAAGGGAGGCAGAGACAGAGAACTGATTGTGTTTGTAACTTCAGCCTTTTTTATTTTTAAGTAAACAGACACTTAGAAATGTATTCTATCTTGAAGGGACTTATTAATATTTATAAGACAAAAAACAGTTCTGTCTTCTAGCTGGTAAATGCCTCTGTACAGGTTTGTATATCTGTTTATATTCACAGGAGTTAATGCTGCTGATTGTCTGAATATTTGATGTCCAGGACTTCAATTTGCTTCCCAAATCCCTGCTACTGATATCTCTCTTTCCTCTCATCAAAGTTTGTCAGCTGTAAACCCTCAAGAAAACTTCATCACAACAAATGGAGGGCTCCTTAAAGGAGAATACAAAATCTACATTGCTGTCTCCAGAAAAGCATGTTCAGCTAGTCATAACTGATCCATGAAGGCATGGACAACTGTGGACAGTTTGTGTGCAACATGACTTTGGCTATAGACTAATATTTGGACAATATGTGATTTTTTTTTCTCTGAATTTAAGTTAATTAATCAAATTACTTTTATGATAAACCCTGCAGAGTTCTGTCACCTTTTCTCATGTGTGTACATGTGTTTTTGTATGTGTGTGTGGGAAGGGGGTATTTTTCCTTATATCTAATCCTATAAATATACACATTTTTAACTTCTTGTTAATAACACTTACAACTTTGCTTAAGTTTTATATGCAATAAACTAGTTCTCTATTTGTTACTTTAGGAAGCTGGCTGATTTGTTTCTGATACTAAGATATATACAGTTTGATATGCAGAAATATAATAATAATCGTTAATATCTCCTTTTTTAAATGTAAACTTTGTTGTGATCGGGGTGGGTGAGGGTGGAATCAGTTGTGATTCATCGTGCTGACTTGACCATGACACCTGGTGATGCTGCCAGAACTATTGAATATTTACAACATTTTATGTTTTCATTTCAACTCAGTTTGACTGGCATTTAAAATCTGGGATTGTAAGTAAAATTTCTATAAACCACGATCCCTGAATAAAGCTTCAATTCAATGTGCGATTAAGAGCTGCCAGGACAATATCAGCGTTTTTCTGTTCAAAACTAATCTCTATGACCTCCCATTATCTGAGCTCTTCTCTAGCTACTTTTAATTTCCCTGCTCTTTGTCAGGAGCCTGTGTTTGTTCCTTTGTAATGCTGCAGGATCACAGCAGTAGAATTCTCTCCACAATGGGCACCAGCTATGTGATCGGAGCTAGCTTTTGAATTTCATTCAGCACATTGCAAAACAACTAAAAATAGTTTAACATTTACCGCAAAACTGAGGTGTATCTTTTGTAAGTTCTTGGCAATTAGATTCTGCTTCAATCGCTCAAAGGGTACATATCCAACAATGAGGCCTTGATAAAATCTTCAGTGGATGTTTGAAATCTAATTTCAAGCCAGATATTAAACGATTTAAGGGTGAAAAGTCATATTACCTGTGGAGGACAGAACTTTACTATTGGAAGCAGAAAGATGAAAAACCTGTCAAGTAGAATGGAGGATCAAAGGAACAAAGAATAAAAAAAAATCCCTAAAGGGCAGGAAGAATTCTTACTGTCAGATATTTTTCAAAGTTTACGCACTTTATTGTTGATTCATGAAAAAGAAATCCTGTCTAACCTGAAATTTGAAAGAAGAAGCCTGGTTTGACTCATTGCCTGCCCTAATTAATGAATTACAGAACTACTGAGAGAGAGGAAACAGTTACATCATGAAGACAGACACGAGAGTTACACAAGAAGAGTCATTTTTATTAGCTCTCAGATCTCTTCGGTCAAAATCAAAATAATTCTAAACATTGTGATCAAACACAAAGGAAATATCACAACTTGGATGGATTTCCAAATTCTTTCTCCAGACTTGGAGTGTTCATAAAATCATGAAATCATACAATAAGGAAAAGGCCCTTCAGCCCGTCATGTCTGTACTGCTAAAAAAACACACTACTACCTATACTAGTCCCCTTTCCCACACTGGGCACATAGGCTTGAGTGCTCTGCAGGTTTTTACCGTACATATAACGGATATTAAATGTGAAAAAAATGGTGATTTTAAGATGACCAATATCTCATCCACTTATTCTGGTGGATGTAAAGGATCCCACAGCATTCTTTCAAAGCAGATCTGGACAGTTATCCCTGGTGAATTGACCAATAATAACCTCTCATTCAACATCTCAAAAACAGATTATCTGCCTAATTGTCACATTAAATAACTTTAGGTGTGGTATTTCTTACATTACAAGATGGCCTGTCCATTCTTGCCTGAGAATATCAGCAACTCTTTTCAGCGAACTCTCCAAGTGTGTGTAGTGTAATAAACAAAACTAATCCTGACCTGTTTCGCTATCCAATAGGATATGGTACATATGCACACTAGGTTTGCATGTCGGGCTCATACAGAAGGGTCCAGACCCGAAACATCAGCTTTCCTGCTCCTCTGATGCTGCCTAGCCTGCTGTGTTCATCTAGCTCCACACCTTGTTATCTCATGCAGTTTCTCTTGCTTTCAGGTACAACTGCTTATAAACTAGATACTTACTACTTTCAGGAAGATATATTACAGTAACAGTGAATTAATACAATGTGATATTCTCAGCTGGAAATGGGTAATGGCAAGAAAAACTGCACAGACACAATGCAAAGCTAGAGCTTAATAAAAGTATCACATTCCAGTGAAATAAATTGTAGGAAATGATATTGACTACAGAGGGAAGGATCCCACTGCTTTCCTAAGCCTAACCCTTCAACTACATAAATGGAATATCAACTCTCAGACTTTAAACAGTTTTTAATCTTCTGATTTATTGAGTATTCTAGTTTAAGTGCCCTCTCTAGTGATGTGGTGTCAATGTAGACAATATAAAAAAGAAAGGGTGTCTTTCTACAGCACCTTACGTAAAGCGATTTATGCTCAAATACATTTTTTTAAGTTGTTATTGTAGTACAAAATGCAGTAGCCACAGTGCACACAGCAAATTCCGACAGAAAACAAGGAAACAATATTTTTTAAGAAATTCTGCATTTATGGAACAACCACTGAATGTTTCAATGCACCTTACTGCTTATAAGGCAGTTTTTGAAGTATAATCACAATTGTAACATAAAAAATGTGGCAGCCAAAAGTAGCTAGAAAGGACCTCAGATATTGGGAGGTCATAGAGGTTAGTTTTTGAATAGAAAAACACTGATATTGTCCTTGGAACTCTGAATCGTGCTTTGAATTGGAGCTTCACTCGGGGATCGTGGTTTCTAGAACATTTGCTTACAATTTGTGCATGGTAAGTTCCCACAAACAACAGGCATAGACAGGAAGGAGCTTGATGGTGAGATCAAAGTCCAGGAGCATAAATTAAGGAAGAGCAAAGAGATTTAGAGGGGATGTGAGGAAACTTCTTTTGACTCAGAGGGTGGTGGAAATCTGTTACTCACTGCCTGTAAGGTTGAGAGAGGCGACAGAAATCCCCATAACATTTAAGAAGTATTTAGATGTATATTTGCAAAGCCAAGTCATACAAGGCTACGGGCCAAGTGCTGGAAAATGGGATTAGAATAGTTAGGTGATAGGTTTTGATCAGTGCTGTAGGCCTCAATGAATTTGATTATGTGATGATATTTGAGGAATAAATATTAGTCTAGACCTCAGAATGACCCTGTTCTTTTCTTCGAAGTGGAATGTTTTACTTCTATCTGAGAGAGAAATAAACAGACCTTGGCCAATGTCTCATCTAAAAGTGTATCTGAAAGAGCAGTACTTCACTGAAGAGTCAGTTTATGGAGTGGGACCTGAACCACCAACCTTCTAATTCACTGGACAGAATTCTACCAATTAAGACACGACCAAAACTCAGGTAGACTATTCATTTTAGTAAAATAACTAATTGTACATTTCGAGCAAAACACTTTGGAGAATGCCTCGGCTCTTCTTTAAGAAGTGCAAATGAAATCCTGTATATCTAGCTGACAGGCCAGACAAAGCCTCCGTTTAATGTATTTTTCTAATAAAACACCTCTGACTATCGTATCAGCCTTGATTTGCAATCATTACAATGAGACATGGAACCATAATATCTGCTACAGAGGCTACAAGGCTACAAACTGAACGTTTTCCGATGGGAAATTAATTTTGAAAGCCAGGATATAGTTTTCCTAAAGGTGCATCCTGAGGACATTGCTGTGTGAAGTGAGCCACAACCTGAGGAAACTAACTGCTTAGTGTAACAACCTTTCTCAAAGATAGATGCCTCTGTTTGTTTGGTTATCCATACAAGAGGGAAGGTGCCATAGAAACTCTTGCATGCAGGATAGAGGATGCTTCAAGTCAATAGGCCTAGCTAAGCTCATGGTGAAAGATGTTTACAAAAGAGTCTTTCACTTTTGGCACTAAAGCTTGTGAGGATGCAACTAGCAGGCTAAAATACAATGTTGCATGACCTCAAGGTCCTAAAGAAGTTGAAGTTAGTTTAGTGAAGAGGGGAAAAACGAAGAATGTATCAGGCCTTGTGCAGGCTCATCCTCTGATCCTGTGATTGGAGCGTGCACCTGGACAGAGCAGCGGCCCATCAGATTTCCTAGTGTGCCCTATGATGTTGTAGAATGGCATGGCAATGAAACTGTTTTAGCACTTAGCACATGACAACTATTGGCTGAAAGAAGGTGTATGTTTAGGGATAAATATTGGCTGGAACACAATAACCTACCTACGTATTTCTCAAATAATACTCCTGATTTTTTTTTACATCCACTTGAGAGAGAGAGAGAGAGAATAGTTGAGGCTTTTCATCACCTCCCACAGTGCAGGACACCCTCAGCACTCAGTGGAAGTGTCAGTTTAGATAAGTGATCATTTCTAGATGGAGTTGTTGGGGTGAGACTGCTAATCCTGCATAATCATCTCTAATACAAAAACATATTTGCTGTGCAAAGTGTAAAACCACAAAGATGTCTTAGGTGTTTAATACTACAAACAGTCATTATAATAATGGAAGTCTTATGAAAATAATATATAGAATTAAGTTATGAACCAAATAATAAATGATTTTTAAAAAAACTACAGCCATAAATCACTGTAATATCTCTGCCTAATTTGGCTTCATCCTTAAATCACAGATACCATTAAACATGCTGCATATTTCCACCATTTCTGATTTTAATTTCAAATTTACTGTATCTGATTTGCTTGATTCATTTCTGCTCAACACTCCAGTTATCTTGTCAAGTTTATTTAAAACTTTTAGCTTCAGGACACAATAGAGACTGAATCAATATTTATAGAATTAGCCAAAGTAATTTTGCTGTCTGACTAGCGCAGGGCATTTCAACAACTGCTTATTGCTATAAATTCAATTCCCCATTAGATGGATTTTTGTATTGACATTTATAATATCCACATTTCCTGACTGTCAATCAACAGCTAAAAAAAAATGGAGATTTTAAGCACTGCCTATGGCCATCAACCTGTATTGTGTAATGATGTGTTCTCAGCTCCAGGTCTTAAAGTTCTAAGCTTTTAAATCTCCAAAAACTTAGCTTGAAGCCTAATATTTGCCAAAGACTAGAAATATAAAATTAAAATAGATCATTGTGGAAATATTCATCAGCATAATTAGTATGTGGAAAGGATGAACACGAATCAGAGTGAGATACATCAATGTTTTATGCCTTAAGTTTAAAAAAAATCATTTTATATATAGAAACCCTACAGTGCAGAAAGAGGCCATTCAGCCCATTGAGTAGCACTGAACCTCTGAACAGCATCCCACCCACACCCAGCCCTATCCTCGTAATCCTGCATTTCCCATGGTTAAACCACCTAGCCTCCACATCCTTAAACCCTGTGGGGTAATTTACCATGACCAGTCCACCTAACCTTCTTTGGATTGTGGAAGGAAACCAGAACACGCAGCAGAAACCCATGCCGACACTGAGAGAAGATGCAAGCTCCACACAGCCCAACACTAGAATTGAACCCGGATCCCTGGTGCTATGAGACAGCAGTGCTAACCACAGAGTCACCATGCTGCCCAAAATTTGTATTGTAACGTTATTGCAAATTTCTAAATTTTACAATTTCTGTTGTTGTGAAACTGATTGAAATATTAAAGATTTAGGTAGTTTATTTTGTGGTTTAATACTTTGCAATTTAAAGAATTTTTTTTTCAAAAAGATAGCTTTGCAACATTAGCAATTTCCCCATTAGACCTGATCACTTAATCTAAGCTGACACTTCTTTTCAATACCAGGAAAATCCTGTACTGTGCGAGTGTTGTCTTTCAGGCAAACATTTAAATTGATGCCTCAGTTGCTCTATGTCAATAAAAAAACAAAACTTTCTGTAGCATCATTTTAAGATGTTAGATGTATAGTTTAGTGAGATCTGAAATGATGAGTTGTTTCAAAGTATAGTCTGTTCCAGTTATGTATCACTATTCAGTCATGCACACAAGTTTATAGATAATATATAATAGAATATACTATCTTCATCGTTTTCTTCATCATGTGATCATACAATGAAAATAGGAGAACTGACAAGATGCTTCAATTTGTTTAGAATTACTTGTGCTCATCTTACTCTCAACCATTGCTCTTGAAAATTAAAACACTATTAAAAAGAAAAATAAAGTTGAAGCTATATATCTTACATTTATTAGGACTGAAACACCAAAAATAAAACTATAGAAAGGAAACAGCAATTTGTACAGCAAGAAAGTAATGTGCTAATTGTTTGCACCAAGGCTGTCATGAAGATGTAACAAGAACTGCTCACCACTAATCTTAGCTATTAAATTCAAACCAGACAGGTTGACTCTACTTGATCAGGCCATTGCCATGGAGGTGCAACACGGGCTGTCCCCTTTCTTGTTCTTATTGAAACACATGTGAATGTATTCCTTTTGCATACAATAAACACAGCCTTGCCTTGCGTAAATATAGCTTCAAACACATGCAATTGAATCACACTGCGAACCTGGGTGATAATGTTAAATTAGTTTCCAGTGTAATTCACACCGCAGTCAGGGTTATTTAGTATATTGTCCACTAGCAGTATCCCACCTAACGACAGACATAATATTCTGAGTTTTGCAAGCATGATCTGCATGATAGCATTCTGCACACTGTCAACAATCAAAGGGACATGCTATTTTATAAAGTTAAATAAAATACTAAAATTCTGAATTTATGTATTCATGCTGCAGGAAATTATGAACTATTGAAGTTTCAAATTTTGTAATTAAGATAAAATTAGACATAAACCATTCTAGGCTTATTTCATTTATTTGTTTCCTACATTGGGCATTGAAGTTTCAAATTTTGTAATTAAGATAAAATTAGACATAAACCATTCTAGGCCAATTTTATTTATTTGTTCCCTACATTGGGCATTGCTGGCAAGGCCACATTTGCTGATTATTAAAGAGTAACAAAATATGACTTAATTTGACTAAATTCACAACAAAAACAAAAGATGTGATATCTGCATGTAATGTTTAACTCATCAATGGTTTTAAAATAAACTCAAAATTTGACATATCAGTTGATATAATCTTTATCTCATTCTGACTGTAGAGCAGAGGCATTTCACTTCTTATTCTGGCATGATCACATTTTTCTTGAAGGATTTTGTTTTTTGACAGACTGAATGTCCATCTTCCGATGATTCCATGATTATGATATCCATCTGCTATTTTTCCATAATTCCTTGTCTGAGTTATGGCTCTGTCACAATCTATGGCTGGTGACATTTTGTAAGATTACACTTTCACTTTTCAAGGTGGTGGATTTAGATAATTTCATCAATTTGACACCACCAAATCTAATTGTGCAAATAACATATTCCTTGAGATCAATGTTCTCACTGTTCACACACATCAAGCATTAAGTGAATGTTAATGCACTCAACAGATCATACCTTTTACTTTTGTAACTTTATCAATCCCAGAAGTGTAAAAATGCAATAGTGTAGTAAGGAGTGAAAATGCATTATGAATTTTTAGATAATAATGTTAATAACATTTAATAGAAGGATTCCAAAAACTGTGGGCTGTGACCTCCTTTGAGGAGATAGGATGATCATTTGGGATTGTGAGTTCCCACACCACAAAGCCAACTGTTGAGTAAAGAAGCTAGTTGGTCTCAAATTACAGTTTTCAAAAATGGCTCATCAGTGTGAGAGTTTTTTGCTGACCTGATTGGTCATTCATTTAATTCCTTCACTGGCTATTCAGTTCAGCACTCACAATGACTAATCAGGGATTTCCATGGAGCCATTTATTATGGAGGAGATACTTTGAACACACATTGAATATGCACTGTGGTGAATGGTTTGTTGGATAATTTGAGGATTGATGCCAAGGTTGCAAGCCAAAGCCATTAACCCCTTTATCATGCCATTAATCATGCTCTCACTGCCTTGTTCAACAACTTCTCTCCCTAGCCCTCTTTAGCAATTCCCCCTACCTAGAACAACTCCCCTCCCAGGCCCTCCCAATCTTACTCTGGGGCCACAGCAATTTTCAATCATTAAAATGGTTTTACAGTAACAAAGATTTTGTGAAGCACTGATCTGACATAATGAAATTACATAATTAATTATTAAGATGGAATTTAAGCAATTGTGAAATATGCCTTGTCTTCTTATCATGGAATCCACAGTCATTTTGGTGAATATAACCATCAATTTGTGCATTGTAAAATGAAGTTCTGTTCTCACTGAGTTTTCTTCAGTTACATTACACTATAGTAAATCAATGTTCTTATTAACATTGCTAACCTATTAATCCTTTCAGACAGAATTCCTCCTAATTGTAAAGTTCACATCTAAGGTTGGAACACAACTGTGTTGGCGTCCAACACTATTCCCCTCTGTTGCCCACCCCCACAAGATAGGGAATGGGAAATTGTTTTCTCGCAAAATTCACTGTCGTTATACCAGATGGTGCAGAACAAGGTGCTGTGAACCAACTTTTTTTTTGAAAACCACCTGTGATTTTAAGCCTGGGCTAGACTTCACAAATTGCTTTGACAGGTAATTATTCAAGTAATTTCATGCTTAATTCGAGGTATTTCATGCCTAATTGTGTTAGTGCCACATTAACTTGCCTGTGAAATCTTTTTTCGTAAATAGTTAATCTTTTACAGATGTTATTCAGCACTGCCCATCACATGATTCACTAAGAGGCACTCGATCAGCGCTCCACAGTCTGAAGACTTTTTTACGTACTATGGAGCAAGTACGTATCACCTGGAGGTGTACAGCTAGCCATCACCAACATTACCCAATGCCATCACTCAAAGGACAACCAGGAATTGCGTTATGTAACGGTTGCCACACAGTGTGTTTAGCTCATGTATCCCACAAAGGACTGGAGAATCGGCTTTTAATAGTAATAGGAAATGATCTTTATTGATTGTAACACTGTTAATACTATAATAACAATTATGCTACAAACTAAAAATTAACACTATAAATCTGACAATTAACACTGTAAATCTCAGTCAGTATCTTGTATGTTAACTTTACTTGGAATGATCAAACATTACCACACTAGACCCGGCTTTGATCCACGTGGTGATGATCCTCCTCTCCCAGCGGCACCTCCTCTTAACAGTCGTTCTCTCGAGTTACCATTCCCGAGGGTGCTATTGCGGAAATTCTTACCCTTGGAAGCTTCCACACCCATCTGGGAGGGTCGCGATTGCCGCCAATGGATCGATCAGGAATCGATTGCCCTGATTTGATCTGATCAATCAGGCATTGCCAAGTGGATGGTGGGGTAGTCTTTGGTCATCCATTTCTGAAAGTGTCAGGGGTATGTAAATCAGGTAGCTTTTCCAGATAAGAGTATAAGGTGGACACTTTGTTCCGGAAACAGCTCAAGGTTCCTTATTGCCCTGGAAAATAGGCTTGGTCACTTGTGTATTGTGCTGTCTGAAGCTTGTTTATTTCAGTATCTTTGCACAGATACTTTGGCCAATGCTTGGCTTGATTTCCCAGCATGCTTGGTGTTTATCTGATTCTGCCATTTTGAGTGGCCCATCTGGCTATACTCCCTCCTCTTGATCCTGAACACGAAGCATGATGGATCACATGATCACAGACCAATTTCTGTGTGGTGACTATGTGATCATTCAAGCTCAAGCAAAGCGCAACATACACTAAAACAACTAAACCATTACAGATAGCATGTTAGGAAATAACACTTAACTGAGATCAAGCAACATCATCAGACTTTACATAAATAGAACATCAAAATTCAAACCTTATAGTTTACCACACTTGCTTGATTAGATAAGAATAAATAAGACATTGGGAATTCATAGCAACAATCAAACAAACATTACAAAGTAAGGGTCATATACATATATATCAGAAGTGATTAAACAATGTTTGTAACCATGATCAAATAATCCATGGGGTTAAGAAATGTTAGTCCTCTTATCTTTATGTTAGAGAATAACGGAGAAAGAGAAATATTAGGCCTATACGATTTAACTAAGTTGGGAATTATATACGTAATTAACAAAAGTAGGGAGAATAGTAAAATGAGTGCCACAGCTGGGTCTTGGGATTTCACCACTATTGCCAGTTCACTCATTCATTCATTCAATTTCATGGAAGCGGCTTTATGAATGACTGAATGGAATGTGGTAACAGCAAACATAAGCGCGATTTTGATAATAGTGAAATGTACTGCAAGATGCAGTTTTATGAATGAATGAATGGGATGCGGTAATAGTAAACATGGGGCATTGGTGAATGGTTTTGAATGGACTAAGATGCGGTACCAGTAAATATAGAGCGCTTGTGAATGGGTTGGTAGCAAGAATCTATAATACGAAGGTAAAAAACCCTATTTTACATTTTCTCATAGAATAAGATGTTTTAAGATGATTGGTAGGTACATAGTGTATAGCAATTTAATGCAATTAAAATGCTTGGCTAATTGAATTATAAATTTAATGTAATTAATTTACAGACTTGATGTAATCAACTGCATAGTACAGTTAGGTTGTAGACTTAGGTACTTCCAACGTAAGAACACAAAAATAGTGTTGCAATAGGGTGCCGTTTTAATAGGCTTTTGGAGACCATGAATTGAGTGACGCCTCTATGCTTAGTCTTTGCGACTGTTCTGTTTTCCACCAGGCAAATTTGACAGTGAGGCTTGTGTGTTGCTTCCGGTGATGATGATGATCCCGATGAAGTCCGTCCTGATTATGTTTCGTGTGGTCATGGTTGTCATGGTTGTCATGGGGTTGATGAAGGTCATTTCTGCTGTTATCCTTGTTTAATAGCTGAATATTTTATAAAATGTATAATGCACGCACTCTAACCCTCCCCCTTTTTTTGAATGAAAACTCATATTTGATTCGGGTGTAAACAAGCAATTGTGGTTAATCCCATCAGGATGTACAAGAGTGTGAGTTGGTCCCACAGGACCTATAGAGAAGTGTGAATTGTATATGAGTGCTGACCATCAGAAATAGTTGTACCTTGCCTGGGGTGGCCACAAGGAACTGTTTCATCATCTGGGTTAATGACTCAGTACATTCATTGAGTAGGGGCCTAATTGAGACTCATCAGTTTGTTCTGAATCGTCTGTCTCTGTGGGACCAATTGATATTGTGTCCACTAGGTTCCCCTGTTCGTGTGCTATAACTCCCCCTAGTGGTGATGTCGTTGATGCTGAAGGGTTCTACCTGACAGTCTGTCTTTCCTTTGTCCGCACTAGTCTCTTAGCATTGTCTCATATCCATGTTGTGGATACGCCGTCTGGGGTCTCAGTTGTAAGGGCTTGGGGTCTTTCGATTCTTTGTCTATTGGGGAGTAATTGGAAAGTTCTTTTATGTCTGGGCTGTCTGTCAAGTTGTTCCAATCGCTTTGAGAAATCAAGTCCACCGGTAAGTCAATTAGATCGTCCGGGGGTCCATTAGTCGTTGGAGCTGCAGTTGGTGGTAGTGATGGCAGAGTATAAATTTTGTCAGGGCTGCGGTCCAACTGAGAGGCTGTGTCGTGGGTGTTCTTGGTCTTGTCACTTGCTCTAGGGCAGTGTCATCGGCCATGCATATTTTAAGTTGGTGAGAGCAGTTGTGTTGAGTGCTGTAGGCTTTTAATTGGTTTACATGGTACCAGCTGGTCTTTCCAGTGGCTAGTAGAACCTTGTATACCAAGGTCTCACCTTTTCGACCACGGTGTGGGGTTCTGAGTATTTAGGGGAAAGGAAGGAACTAGGATTGTGTATCTGTAGCATCACCTGTTGTCCTAAAGAATATTCTACAGAGTTAACTTTTCTGTCAAAGTAAGCTTTACTTAATTTCCTTTTGATTCCTAACCTGATAGCTGCTGCTAACTGCATGGCCTGGATATTTTTGGTGAGCCGCTGCACTGCTTTTTCGTGGGTGAGGGCAGGTTCTGTGAGGTTAAGTCCAAACAGGTAGTCGACCCCTCTCATGGGTTGGCCTGTCACTAGGGTGTGGGGGCTATACCCTGTGGATCGTGATATGGTGTTGCATATCATGATAAGGAAAACGAGAGTACTGTGTCCCACGTTTTATTGTTCTGCTGTACCGTCTTTCTAACCATCTCTGTTATGGTGCGATTCAGTCTTTCCACAATCCACCAGATTGGAGGTGGTATGCAATGTGGAATTTCCACTTGATACCAAGAATAGTCATCATATTCTGCATGACTCAGCCAGTGAAATGATTTCCCTGATCTGACTCGATACTGCAGAGTAAACCCCATCTTGCAAATAGCTGTTGTGTTAGGATTTGTGCAGTTGTTTTGGCTGTATTTGCCCCAACAGGAAAAGCCTCAACCCATTTTGTGAATGTATCTATGATTACTAGAATATAGGTAAATCCATCCCTACTTTGTGGAAGGGGCCCTATATAATCAATTTGTAGATTCGCCCAAGGCCTTTCCACTAGATGGGAATGCCTCAGTTCTCCCTTTGGGGCGTACCTGTCTGGATTATTTTGGACACAACGAGACCATTTTGTAAGCAGTGTGCTGCGTTCTTATGTAACTGGGGCCACCAACACAATTCTTTCAATCGTTCGGTAGTGACTTCAATTCCCTGATGTCTGAGCCTGTCAAGGTATGATTTGATTTCTGTCTTGAATCAGAACTACATAAACTCCTGCCTTTAGAACTAATCTGTCCCATACTTGTAAGGAATTTTTCCATTTATCATAAGCACCCAGATAAGCTCCTCCCAAAATCTGTTTCAAGGAATCTTGCAGTGTTGTGCTTGCCTAAGGTCCTCTGTGTTTGTTTGGCTTACAGTGATCGCATTTGCCTGCTCTACTATGGGTTGCTGCCAGAATTTTCCTACACGAGCACCTCTCTTAGCTAACTCATCCGCTGTGCGGGTGCCTAACGGGGATGTTTTGTGGTGGCTCCTAAATTTGATTATGCCATATTTCCTTTCACCAGCAGCCTGTGGTATATATTTTAATAAGGGGGCTGATTGTAGGGGTTTCCAATCAGCAGATATAATACCTCTAGCTTCCCATAATGGTGAAAATTCTGTGTCTGCGGATGGAGGGAACAGATTGGGATGGCTGACCACATAGGCTGCAGCTTGGGCACTTAGATGTCTGGGTAATTTTAAAGCGAGTTCAACGAGTGGTTGTCCCTGCGCGTCTGTCGTACATGTACCACGGCCAGTGATCCGACTGTGGAGGATCTGTCTACGTAGATTTTGACAGCAGTTTCTACCTGTTTATCCTTTAACCTCGTCTCTGTCTCTCCTGTTGCTTTGGGATAAAGGGCCAGCGGAGTGTTTTGCTGTTATCATTTGGCTGTCATGTGGGTCTCCCCCATAATTTAGGCTATTGGCTAAGAAGGTGGGCACCTTGGTACGTTTGACTGTCATGTCCCGACCTTGGAGCAGCAGAGTTGGGTCTCGCTCAGTGAGCTGTCTTTGATTCGGCCGTCCAGCAGGAACAGGATTGGGGTGTGCTCAGTTAAAATATTCAGGGGACCAATAATATGGTCAAAGTACGGATTGCCCAAGAGACCGCGAGAAGGTGTCATTCACATATAGAAAACCCTTATTCCACAGACTGTCGGACTCTGGAGGCATAAATCACTGGGCCTAGCCTACCGTGTCATTCCTGTAGCAGAACAGCAGCTATTGTACTGTGTGGCTGCAACTTCTAGGACGTATGGTAAGTCAGGGTTGGGAACTAGTAAGGTTGGTGCTGTTGCGAGGGCATGCTTTAAATCAGTTATTGCCTTTTGTTATGTCGGGATGTCCAATTCCAGGCAACGTTCCTTTTCAGCAACTCTGTGAATGGGGCCGCTTTGGTGACAAACACATCAGTGTGGTTCCTGCAGTATCCCACTAGACCCAAGAACGATCGGAGTGCACTAACATTTCGGAAGTGGGAGTCGTGCCATAGAATCTATTCACTTTTGGTCTGTCTCTCTTTTCCCATAGGATAATATTGTTCCCAAGTATGTTACATTATGCTGTAGAATCTGTGTCTTTCTCAGGTTTATGTTCCAACCTATAACGTGCAGGAGGTTGAGTAATTCATCCAGGAGTTGGATGTGCTCCTCCTTTGTTTCAGTTTGTAAGAGTAGGTCGTCTACATATTGTATTAGGCAATCAGGCCGGGAAAACTTTTATAATGCCTTGGCTAATCATCTGTGGAAAATTGAGGGTGAGTTATGGAACCCTTGGGTTAAATAGGACCAGGTACACTGTTATTCCTGGAATTTATAGTGACAGGACTGATGTAAGGGTATGGACCAGAAATCATTACTAATGTTAAGTACTGTGAAGTATTTTACTTGCGGGGCTTGCTTCATTACTGTGGCTGGGCTTGTGGCTACTGTTGGTGCAGTGAGGAGGTGACTTTATTAAGTTGCCAGTAGTCAATAATTAAATGACATGAATCATTTGGCTTCCTGACAGGCCGAATTGGAGCATTAATAGTGGAGGCTACAAGTCGCAGCTCGTTGTGAAAGACTGTCAATGACCTTAGCCACCTCCCCCTCTGCCTGTCTGGGGAAACCGTATTGTCTTTGCGGTTTCGGGTGTGGTCCCTCGATTATCATCACTCTCGGTATACACCCACAGTCATGTTTATGCTGGGCGAATACCCTTTCGTGTTTCATAATCACTTCTTGCATAACCAGATCTATGGTCATTGTTAGAGGATTGAATCAAATCTCTCCTACTGTGCTGATCCGATTAACGTAATTTCCTGTTGGGGTGATGGGTGGTGCCTTGCTAATCAGGGGGCATCTTGCATATGCAGGAATTTACTGGGTCAATGGCAAGGTTACACCTCGTCATGAAATCAACTCCAAGGATGTAGTAAAAACTGCCGATGCTGGAGTCTGAGATAACACAGTGTGGAGCTGGAGAAACACAGCAGGCCAGGCAGCATCAGAGAAGCAGGAAAGCTGACAATGGTATCAATGTGGATTTCACAAGTTTCAAAATCTCCCCTCCCCCTACCGCATCCCAAAACCAGTCCAGCTCATCCCTGCCTCCCTAACCTGTTCTTCCTCCCACCTATCCCCTCCTCCCACCTCAAGCCGCACCTCCATCTCCTACCGACCAACCTCATCCCGCCCCCTTGACCTGTCCATCCTCCCTGGACTGACCTATCCCCTTCCTAACTCCCCACCTACACTCACCTTTACTGGCTCCATCCCCGCCTGTTTGTTTCCTCTCCACCTATCCTCTCCTCTATCCATCTTCTATCCGCCTCCCACTCTCTCCCTATTTATTTCAGAACCCCCTTCCCCTCCCCCTTTTCTGATGAGGGGTCTAGGCCCGAAATGTCAGCCTCTCTGCTCCTATGATGCTGCTTGGCCTGCTGTGTTCATCCAGCCCCTGCACCTCGTTGTTTCGGGTCGGGACCCTTCTTCAGAAATGAAGGAAAAACCCTTTTCTGAAGAAGAGTGCCAACCTGAAACATCAGTCTTCCTGCTCCTCTGATGCTGCCTGGCCTGCTGTGTTCCTCCAGCTCCACACTGTGTTATCTCTTAACTTCAAGGGTGTGTTCTGCATTTTGGGGAAGGTTAACTAAAATAGCAGGTTGGTGGCATGTAATGTCACCTTGTTTAAATTCCATAGGCTCAGTAATGTATCCCTCCTGTACATGGAGTCCCTGTGGTCCACCAGGATAGATCATTAAATTTCGACATGTCTAGGGTTGTGTGGGAACCTCTGGTATCCCAAAGAAATTCCACAGGGCAGCCTCCTACCTCTCCATTGACTATTGGTCTACCTACATTGTCCCACTTCGTGTTACAGACCCATACTGGGCAGGCAGGGGCCTGACATCCTCATGCAGATGCCTTGTAATTTGGGCATGTGGATTGGCTAGTGTCCCTGGCATGGACCGGAGCCTGCCGAATTGGACCTTCTAACAAGAGTTGGTGCCTCCCTCTATTATTCCTTGTTGCCATGATGTTCGGTGGTCCTTGTGGTTGCAGGTGTGATGTGCAGGAGCTCTACATTCTTGCGCATTGTGTCCTGGGCGCCCACAGTGATGGCACCACACTGCCCGCCATGTGTTCGTCTGCTGTACCCCTCTATCTCTCTCCCTCTGGATGTGTGAGGTGGAGCTGGATTCCTTTGATAAAGATTACATTCTCTTCTTTCATTCCTCCAGACTGGACCTTGGTTGGAGCCTCAGAAAGGAAGCATTTTCCCTCCTATCTCTATTTTATTTTTGTTTAGTTCATAGACGTCTTTTTCCCACGCCCGGGACATTACTTGCTGAACCCATCCCACATTGTGAGTTGACTCTGTGTGACCAAAGTTCTCACATGCTTTCCTGTTTTCTTCGGTGACATGTGAAACTAAAGTCCCAGAATACTTAGCTGATTTAACCCCAGATAAGTGACCTCTGTCTAAATCTCCATAGAATCCCATAAAATGTACCCACAAACGACCAGCAAAGGGAGTCAGGTGTTCTTCCTTCTTTTGCCTACACTTGTTAAGTCCGTGTAATGGGTCTCCTCCATTATACCCAAATATTATTAGGATTGCCTCTTTCATATCGGAGAGGGTGCCTTCCCCTGCATTTAGAGGGGCTGGGATTGCAGACTGCTCTGACTAGCTCAAACACATTACAGTCAGTTTTACCTCTCTTACTTAGCCCATGCAAAACCTTTTGTTGTCTGACCATATTGCACAATACATATGGGTCTGCTGATGGCTCAAAATCTGGGCTCTTTTTGGCAATTTCTGCTAATTGTGTGACTGTAAGTGGGTAGTGTATGTTACTGCTGGGGCATCATTGGCATCCCCAATCCGTCTTTCAGTGGTAATCAGGTTCATTACAGCATGGGATGTTTGTGGGGGCGCTGAAGGGGCTGATTCCTCTGGGAAAGGTGGTAACGGATCCCAATCCTCCGTGCACGTGGCATACTGCTGTGCTTCTTCCCTGAGCTCATCCCAGTTGACCTCCTGTTCTTCTTCCCTTATAATATCCCCATATGCACATATTATTCTGTTGCTGATTGAGAGTTGGGGTTTTAACTTCTCAATCTCCTCCAGCCACTTAGTGTGCTGTACGGGTGCCTGTTTCTTTTCCTTATTGGATTGGTGCATTATCCTTACTGCTGCTTGTAGATCTGCACATTTATTTTTTAACTGGCTGACTTCGCTCTCAGCAGCCTCTTTATCTGATACTATGTGCTGAACATATCGATGCGCCTTCTCACATTGGGTTTGCAATTGCCCCATGTATAATAGGTTGGCCTGAGTTCTTTGGTCCTGCTCTGAGCTTTTCCATTGTAACTCCGTTATTTCTTTCTTCGCTACCTCTAATTCTTTACGAACCTTTTTCAATTCCTGCTCAGTTCCTAACAATTGTCCCAGACAGCATATTAAGTTTGGAAGTCGGCTTCCCTTGAATTTTTCTCAAATGCTCCCAATGTTTTTGACCTGGGGATCCTGGCCCCGTTTCTTCATTACAGCAAAATTCTGCCCATATGGGCCACTTTTTCTTACTGATGTATTGTCTTAGCTTCTTTTCCCATACTGAACGATCTTCTACTTCTGGTGCCTTTATCTGCCATTTCTGGTTAAACTGAAGGGTATAGGGGGTGGATTGGATGAAGTATACGGCTTTTGCTATGTTCCAGTTCTAATCCTACCAGGTTGTCTACCAGCTTTCAGTGTTTTACCTTACTTATCCCCATAACGAACGATCACGCATACGCGCACACACACCCCTCTTAATGTGGGCTCAGGCAAAATATCAGGTTCTGCGGGGCTCAATCTCAGAGTGTCAAAGCCACCTCTTATCGAGTCCTATCTAGGTCACCAATTTGTTACACTCACCACACAGTGTGTTTAGCTCATGTATCCTGCAAAGGACTGTGTGTCGACTCTTAATAGTAATAGGAAATGATCTTTATTGATTATAACACCATTAATAATATAATAACGATTATGCTGCAAACTAAAAATTAACACTATGAATCTGACAATTCATAGTGTAAATCTAAGTCAGTATCTTGTACTTTAACTTAACTTGGAATGATCAAACATTATCACACTAGGCCTTGGCCTTGATCCATGTTGGTGATGGTTGTCTGGTCTTCCTCTCCTAGTGGTCCCAGGGGCGGCACCTCTTATGGTGGTTGGTCTCGAGTTACTGCTTCCGAGGGTGCTGTTGCAGCAATTCTTTCAGCATGGTCGCACAGTGGTTAGCACAGCTGCCTCACAGCACCATGTGCCGGGTTCGATTCCAGCCTTGGGTGACTGTCTGTGTGGAGTTTGCACATTCTCCCCATGGCTGCATGGGTTTTCTCTGGGTGCTCTGGTTTCTTCCTACAGTCCAAAGATGTGCAGGCTAAGTGGATTGGCTATGCTAAATTACCCATAGTGCCCAGGGATGTTTAGGTTAGGTGGGTTAGACATGGGAAACGCAGAGGTAACAGAGTGGGTCTGGTTGGGATGCTCTTCGGAGGGGCGGTGTGTACTTGTTGGGCCAAATGGCCTGTTTCCACACTGTAGGGATTCTATGATTCTATGAATTCTTATCCTTGGAAGCTTCCGCACTCCTTTGGGAGGGTCTTTGATTGCCACCAATGGATCGATCAGGAATCAATTACCCTGATTGATCAAACCCAATCAGACATTGCCAAGCGGATGGAGGGGTTGGTCTTTGCTCATCCATTTCTGAAAGTGTCAGGGGCATGTAAGTTAGGTAGCTTTTCCAGATAAGAATATGAGGTGGACCCTTTGTTCCAGAAACAGCTCAATGTTTCTTACTGTCCTGGAAAATAGGCATGGTCACTTGTGTATTGTGCTGTCTGCAGCTGCAGCCTGCCTGTCTGGGTCTGCAGCTTGTTTACTTCGCTATCTTTGCACAAATTCTTTGGCCAATGCTTGGCTTGCTTTCCCAGCATGCTTGGTGCATTATATGATTCTGCCATTTTGAGTGGCCTGTCCGGCTACAGTTACTATTCAGCAAAAGGGAAATCTACAAATATTTACTGTCAATGTCTATGCTGTGAATGTTCCTGGTTAGGTTCAGTTGCAACAACACTCAAAAAGCTTGATACTTTCCAACAGAAACAGACTGCTCCAACATCCCATCCACTGACACATACATATCTCCTTCCACCACTGTAGTGCCATGGCTGCAGTGGTTCACTAGAACAAGTCAACAAGACTTCATTGACAGCATCTCACAAGTCCATGGGCTCTACAATCTTAACAAACTCTTTTGATTATTTTCTACCTCTGACCTCTGTCATCACTGAACTGTGAAGACAAGAGAAGACCACTCTGGCATCAGACAAGGATATCTCCTTGCTCCTGTTTGTTTACGACAGAAATGGAATGGATTCTAATAAGGAGCACACATTGATGAAATAAGTCTTTATTGAAGACAACTCTTTCATCAGCCCACATTTTCTAGATGTCGTTGCTCTGTTGTCACATTAATTACATTCTTCTGTCAGATCAGCAATCTTTTCAAAGGAAGCTGGTTGCCAATGTAAATCAACTGGAACAGCATGTGAGATGAAATTCTCAGTGATCTTCTGCTATGCTCCCAGAAAGCTAAGACAGATTTGGTTCCAAAACAGTCAAGTTGTCACAGAACAGAAGAATCTCCTCCACAATAAGATGCATCAAGTTTTGAGAGCTAAGAATGTATAATCCAACAAGCAATACTCTGAAAAAGCATGTTATAATGATAAACCCAGACAAATTTAAATGCTTTTAAGAAAACTTCCAATATAAATGGGGGGTAAAAATGAATCTTCTCAAGACTGGAAAGACATGACACCAATTTAAACATGACAATCACTAGATATATATTTGTTAATCAATTTACTGCCAAAATGATTATAACTGCTACTTATGTTCTTTACAGGCCAGAAATGTTGCGGTCACTAGATCAGAAAATACTTTAACAGCAATTTTGACATGGATTCATTATGCTTGTGCTTTTGATAGCTCCACACCAGATTTATCTAATTAATCCTATTTTCCTGTTCTTTCCCGTTATGTTTAGAAAATGTCACAATTAAAAACCTGATTTCAATTCAAAGAGGCAATCTTCTGAGCAAACTGTAAAGCAGTCGGCAAATCTGAGCCAAGTGTTGTGAAACTTGAAAAATTTTATCTCCCAGGTTTCAACTGCACAGTCAGTTAGATTCTGAATCAGAAGATATTTTGTACAATGGACAACATCACCAGGAACCTAATGTTACCAACTCAGCTGAAGGAAATGCTGAACAAATCAGATCCCACAGTGAGACTTGCCTTGTTAGATTGGAAGTTTTACTTTTGCAATATGTTTACAGTGGTGATCAGTCACTAACATAGTCACAGGAGGCTGTTAATGTACTTTCAACAAAAGAATATCAAAATTTATTGCACACAAGAAAAAGAAATTATACTGAATAAGAACCATTTGGAATTGTCTTATTATAGACAAAGGGATTGAATCAGTTTAAGTTAGTTCAGAGTTTAATTTTCAATCATGTTGTAAAAGTAAATGGGAAATGGATGTATGAAGGCTGCACTATCACAGCTGTGCTGGTGTTGGGAGAAATAAGAGGCAATGCCTTTAATGACCGTGGGAAACAGCAAATAATAACAGACATTTGAACAGAGAGTTTGGGGATTGTAATATTAATGTTATAATGTTTTCTATAATTATTAGATTTATCTACCCATCAGAGTGAGTTTTACACTTCACACTGAGAGGGCTGGCTCTCCTTAAACATGTTTGAAGTCAATGATCATTCTTCCTTTCCTTGAAGTCCCCTTATTAACTTGTGAAGTTGTACTATTTCACAAATATAAGAAATAAAGTTTCTATCATTTTATCCTCAATATCAATGTTTGAGGTAGTCAAACCTCAGTCAATAGCCACACTACTTCCACTTTAAAGTTCCTTGTTCTGTGGACATGGATATACTTGAATAGCTTCTAGAAAATTGCCGTTTTCATTTGCTTTAATTGTCTTCAGTTAATGTCTCTTCCTGAAATAGACTGCTAACACAGATCACTTATTTCTTAACATGGCATCATTAAATTCTTGCATTCTACAGCCTTGTAAGGTGTTTTCTACTCTGACAATTTAAAGCCTTCTGTTTCTGGAACTTTTCTGTTACTAACTTCTAAAAGTCCACTGAGGACTTTTATTCTTCTGTCTTGACTACTTTGCACTGCTGATGTTACAAGACTTTTCTCTTTGTCAGGAACCAGCACACTGCCCTCTCTTTCTGGATCGGTCTCTCTAAAAAAATAATCTTGTTGCTAAGGAAAAGCCTATTTTTGTTTCTTCCCTTCTACCCTCATTTTTTCCTTACTGAATTATTTTCCTCAAATGTTTTAAATCTTTTTAAAACGTGTAAATACATTTCCAAACAATCCATGAACACTCACAAAACTCAAGCAATTAAAGCAATTAAGATCCAACTTAAAATTATATATTTTCTGTACATTTTACAACCCAGGTTTCCAAATAATAATATCATGAAGTTTCATCACATAAGGGAAGGATCAAATAAGAAGGGAGACATGGGAGCCTCATGATAGGAGAAGGAATGGAAGCACAGAGTGAGTGTAAACTAAATTTTTCTTGTGGACTCTAGATGAACACTCCCTTCCACATAAAGAAATTTATTATAATGGAATAAATTTACTTATGTGAGCCTTTTCTATCCCTCATTCCTCTTACATAACAGGAAAACCATATCCACTTCCTTGCACTCAAGATAATTGTTGGTCCCAAATCTACATCCCCACAGAAATATAACAGGACCTTAGTGGCAAAGTCCAATAAACAACATTTGTTGAAAACTGAATTTACATTATTTAAGACTACAGATGCAGTGCCATAGGTCATACAATCCCGAAATGAGAGCCACAAATCATGTTGATACCCTCAAACCAAGTAGTGACTCCCACCATTTCTATTCAGTTCATTTCCAGGGGAGACTGTAACTGTGCATGTGCTGAGGTAATATCTCTGGACTAGTAATCTAGAGGACCAGGCTATTCTCCAGGGACATTTGTTCAAATCCCACCTTGGCAGCAGATGTTATGTTCAATTAATAAAAACTGAAATGAAAAACAAATGCTAATTGTAGTTTTAAAAAATAAGCCATCAGGTTTACTAATGCCTTTTAAAGAAGGAAATCTGCCATCTTTATCTGATGTGGCCTACATGTAATTCCACATCCACAGGAACATGTTTGACTCTTGAATACCCTTTGAAACAGTCTGGGAAGTCACAGAGCGAGTAACTCAAGGGCAATTAGGCATGGAAAGTAAGTGCGGTCTTGCCAGAAAAACAAGTTGCTGTGGCAAGATATAAGCTTAGAAAGTTCACATTCAGCATTGCCTCAAATAGTGGGAATGCAGTCATGACAACTAATTTTCACCATTTTGTTAGATATTGGTAGAGTAGTACAGGCATTTCAGGAAACTATGATGCCCCATGAATAATGGTATAGCCAACTTACTCCACCATTTCCTGGCAATTTAAAGGTGGAGTTGGCACTCCTTTTTACCAGCATGCCTTCCTTTACCAATATGTTGGGCAACACACTATATCAGCGGATTAATAGGCTATTAACACATGAAAATGGATCAAATTCATGTGTTTTTCATAAAAGTGTCATTGATTACTGGTTTATGGTTTATGAATTCCTCAGCAAACCTTTCAACCTGCACTAAAGCACGTTTATAAAAGTAAATCAAATATTGTGGATATTGAAATATTGTCCCCATTATAACTTCAACTTACAGAGCCTCTGCAGTTAGGCATAGGAGCAAGTATAGCCATTGATTTAACGAGCATTCAATGATTTATAGACTAAGTTGATTCAGTGACTAATGCTCATTACCAATATATTAAAAGGTCAAGCCATTTTTCAGTGTGATATATAAGAGCTGTTATACCTTTTAGGACTTAATTTTCTACCTATGTTTCTTTGGTCTGACATTGCTTTTATAATATTAAAGGATTTTGCATTAGCTATGATCTGTTAAGCGTTTTCTGTACTTCAAATGAAACTGAAAGTGCTGGATATGCACACCAGGACATTTAGCATCTGCAGAGGAATGATCAAAGTTATAGAGTCATTCAGCATGGAAACAGAACCTCCAGTCCAATACATCCATGACAACCAGGTTTCCCAAACTAAACTAGTCCCAACTGCTTGCATTTTGCACTTTCCCTCTAAATCTTTCCTATTCATGTACCTGTCCAAATGTCTCTCAAATGTTGAAACTGTATCTGCATCTACACTTCTTCTGGCAGTTCATTGTATATACTCACCACCCTCTGAAAAATTTGCCCCTCAAATCCCTTATAAATCTTTCCCCTCTCACCTTTAAAACTATACCGTCTAGTTTTGAATTCCTTTACCCAAGAGAAAATATCTTTGCTATTTACTTTATCCATATCCCTCATGATTTTATAAACATCTATAAAATCACCCCTCGGCCTCCTATGCTGCAGGGAAAAATGTCCCAGCCTATCCAGCCTGCCCTGATAACTCAAATCCTCCAGCCTTGGCACATCCTTGCAAATCTTTTCTGTACACTTTCCAATTTAATAATACACTTGCTACAGCAGGGCGACGAGAACTGTATGCAGTACTCCAAAAGTGGCCTCACCAATGTCCCTGTACAGCAACATGACATCCTAACTCCTATACTCAATGGTCTGACCAATGAAGGTAAGTGTGCTAAATGCCTTCTTCACCACCCTACCTATCTGTGATACCACTTTCAAGGAACTGTGTACCTGAGCCCCTAGATCTCTCTATTCAAAAACACTTCTTGGGACCCAATCACTAACTATTACCACCTATCACTAACTATCCTGCCCCGGTTTGTCATACCAAAATGCAACATCTCGCATTTATCCAAATTAAACTCCATCTGTCACTCCTCAGCCCATTGGCCCAGCTATTTAAGATCACATTGTACTCTTAGATAACGTTTTTCATCAACCATGATACCACCAATTTTGTTGTCATCTGCAAACTTATTAACCATGCTTCTACATTTTCATCCAAATCATTTCTATTAATACAAATAACAGTGGACCCAGCACTGATCCCTGCAGAACACCGCTGGTCACAGGCCTCCAGTCCAAAAAACGACCCTCTACCACCACTCTCTGTCTCCTACCTTTAAGTCAATTTTGTATCTAAGTGGCTAGCTGTCCCTGGATCCCATGTGATCTAACTTAAACCGGACTCAATGGGTACTGGGGGCAAACTCTCCTCTGGTTGGAACAGGGTAGCAGTTGTTGGAAGTCAATCACGTCAGCTCCAGGACATCCCTGCAGCAATTCCCCACGGTTATGTCCTAGAACCAACTGTCTACAGCTGCTTCATCAATGACTGCCTCTCCCTCATAAGGGCAGAAGTGGAGATATTCACCAATGATTGCACAATACTCAGCATCATTCATGACTCCTCAGATACTGAAATAGTCCATGTTCAAATGCCGCAAGATCTGAACAATAGCCAGACTTGAGCTGACAAATGGCAACTAACGTTCACACCACACAAATGCCAGAAATGAGCAGAATCTTGTGGCATTGAGGGCCTTGCCTGTCAGCTGGAAAGCTGTGCCTTTTTCCAGCAAGACCCAAAAAAAATCACATGTGAATCAAGCAATGATAGGTCTTCATCTGGAATTAAGACCTCAGGGATGGAAGTCCCACCTAGTGGGAGTTGCCAGTCACCCATTGGCCAGTAGCTTCCTTACTCAACAACACCACAGAGGAGGTTGTGGCTGCTACTGGAAGGACACCACCTGGACTGCCAGAATTTTGGAGAACAAGCTGCAGGTAAGCAAGGAGGGTGGTAACTGCTGGAAAGAGGGGCAGGGGCCGTGGGTACTGAAGATCCAAAACCAGGCCAGAAATCGCTGGAGAAACTCAGCAGCATCTATGAGAAGGAAGCATAGTTAACATTTTTAGTCTGATGACTCTTCATCAGAATAGGCAGTCAATTAATAACTGCTCAAGTGCTTAATCTACCAAATGCCTGATTATCTGCCTTCAAGGTAGTTACCTTGAGGTAAGGGTAGTAAGGGTGGCTCCTTTTGCCTCACGCTAGGGATAGTTGGAAGTGCAGATGGATGGCAGAGGAATGGCTATCGATCATCTCCCCCCACACTTGCTTCTACCCTGATGATACCCATTTCCCTGTATCCCACAACTTGCTATACCCTCCACACAAAAACCACTTATCTTTCTGCTGGTTCCAATCATCCTGATTGTCATTTATCCAGCAGCTTGGACCTTCCCCACTTTGCTGATGCTTACAATGCCTGCCAGCCTCGGATTGGCCAACTGCATCAGGCAGAACAGGACATCTTAGTAGCGGTATCTGATTGGTCAAGAAGCCCATGGTCAACACCTGAATGCCTGATTGGCAGAATCTGGCAGGCTGTTTCATTGGTAAGGGCAGGGGTGTTGCATCCATAAAGACAGCTGCTCTTATGTCTTGACTGAAAATGGATAATCCTGCCCAAAGATTTCATTTATCTCTCTCTCCACAGATGCTGCCGGATCTGCTGAGCATTTCAGGCATTTTCTGCTCTTTCTTTCAGATTTCTCTACTTGTAGCATTTTGCTTTTGTTTTAACATATCTTATAGATTGGCACATGAAACTGAATGAAGTACTCCAAATTCAGATGGGCTCAGTGTGGGCAGTGATCCTGGCCAAAAACAATAATGGTCATTCTTAGAAACTTAATTTTGGATAGGTCCACGTGCACAGAGGGTAGGTTGGTCAGATGCAGAACTGGGAAGAAACTTATGAATAACATGTTGAATGCTTTGTCATATATATGAACACATCATTTATGAAAAGGTAGAAGCCATCTGACTCCTCAATCCTTCTCCACTATTCGGAGAGATTATGACCAATCTAATTGTGGCCTCAACTCTTCTTTCTTGCATATCTTTCTCATTAAGGATTTTTAATATCACCAGCAGATAATGCAATGGCAGATATATTCCCTTGTCAGGACTTACCATGGTATGGAACCTCATGGACACTGGTATTTCTCTGACAGTTTGGGATAGCTGCAATGGCAGTCACATCCCTGACAGTGATGACATTTCCATTGTATGGTGTTTAATTGTTCAGCGCTTGATTATGTATCTGATATCTGTTCTCTGCATATGATTGTTTAGGTTTGTTTGTGTGGATTGGAAAAGAGAAACAAAACTGCTTAAGAGCAGACATATAAAGCTTTGAACAAAACTCATTTACAGTCTTTTTAAAAATTCTTCATGAGACCCAGACATCACTGGCTGAGCCAGCATTCATTGGTCAGCGTGGATATTCCCTGAGAAGGTCATGGTGGAACTGCTGTGAAATGCTGCAGTCCATTTGCTGTAAGTATACCCACAATGTTGTCAGGGAGGAAGTTACAGGATCTTGACCAAGCAAAACTGAAGGAATAGTAATATATTTCCAAGTCTAGATGGTGACTTTCTTGGAGGAGAACTTGCACATGGTGGTGTTCCCACATATTGACTGCTCTTGCTCTTCCGGAATGTAATGGTCATGGGTTTCGAAGGTGCTATCTAAGGAACATTGGTGCATTAATGCAATGCATCTTGTAGATGGTACACACAGTTGCTATTAAGCGTCAGTGGTAGAGGAAGTTAATGTTGGTGGAAGTGGTACTAGTCAAGTGGGCGGCTTTGTCCCTAATGGTGTCAAGCTTCTTGAGTGGTTGGAGATTCCCACCTTCCATAATCTTACTAATGATCAAGTGTAGACTATTGTGGCAGTAACTGAAATGGACATTGATGGGTAGTGCCAGTGTTGTCACTGTACTGGAACAGCTTGGCTAGGGGTGCGGCAAGTTCGGGAGCACACATTATCAGTACTACAACTGGCATGGTGTCAAATCCCCAGCTTTTGCACTATCTAACATCTCCATATCACATGAAGTGAATTGAATTGACTGAAGACTAGAATTTGTGATGCTGGGTCCTCTGCAACAGACAGAGTTGGATCATCCACTTGGTACTTTCAGTTAGAGATTGTTGCGAATGCTTCAGCCTTGATGGCTAGTCTCCTCCATCATTGAGGATGGGGATAATTGTGGAGCCTCCTCCTCCAGTGAGTTGTTTAACTGTCAACTCATTCACAAATGAATATGGCAGGACTGCAGAGGCTGAGATCTGATTGGTTGGTGTGGAATCGCTTTGCTCTGTCTATCACTTGGCGCCTCTGCTATTTAACACATAAAAAGTCCTGTTTTGTAGCTTCACCAGGATGACACCTCATTGCTAGGTATGACTTATACTGTTCCTGGCATGCCCTCCTGCTGTCTTCAGTAAACTAGGATTGATTCCCTGGCTTGGTAGTAATGGTACAGTGGGAGATGTAGCAGGCAATGAGGTTGATTCCCGTTCTGATGCTGCTGAAGGCTTGGTGTCTTGAATTACTAGATCTGTTCAAAATCTATCCATTTAGCATGTTAATAGGTCTACACAACATGATGGAAGGTATTCATTAGGCCACTCTTACCAATACAGTTATGGACAGAATCATCTACCACCAGCAGATTGATGAGAAAGAGGTTGAGTATGTTTTCTATCTTGTTAATTCTCTCACCACCTGCTTGCAGCAAATCTAGTCTAGCAACTATGTCCTTTTAGGAGTCAACCAGTTCAGCCAGTAGGGTAGCTGCAAAGACATTTTTGGTAACGAGCGTTGAAGTCCCCCAACCCAGAGAATATTCCATACCCTTGTGACCTTCAGTGCATCCTCCATGTGCTATTCAACATATAGGAGCACTGAATCATGAGCTAAGTATGGAGATAAGGACTGTGAGGGCGGAGTAATGTTGGTGGAGGTTTCCTTGGTCATGATTGAACTGATGCCATGAGACTTGGAGTCCGGAGTCAATGTTAAGGACTATGAGGGAAACTCTTTCCAACTGCATATCTCTGCACTGCTACCTTTGCTGTGTCTGTCCTGTTGGTGGGTGGGACATATCCAGAAATGGTGACAATGTTGTCTGGAACATTGAGAGTAAGATACAATTCTGTGATAATAACGATGTCAGGCCATTACTTGACTAGTCTGTGAGACAGCTCTCCCAATTACTCGTCCCCAGATGTTGATAAGGAAGACTTTGCAGGATTGACAGCACTGAATCAGTCATGTTGTTTGCAGTCAATGTGAAGTGGTCCATCAAGTTTCATTCCTTTTTTGAGACTCTTTAATAATTGATACAATTGAATTTCTTGCAATGCCATTTCAGTTGGCAGGCAAGTGTCAACCGTGTTGCTATAGTTCTGGAGCTATATATAAACTAAACCAGGTAGGTACAGCAGCTTACCTTCCTAAAGGACCTCAGTTAACCAGAACGCTGCAGGCTAACCTTGCAATGGGCCTGATTCACATACACCCATCATCCCTGACTGGATGATGAACATGGAGGTGAGCTGCTAATTGGCTAATACAAAAAAAAAATTGCTGAAAGATATGAAATCCAGCCTTATGCTGCATGTGCATGGCACATCCTGACATTGTGAAATCTCCAATACAAATGCAAGGTTTTCTTCATTCTTTCCTCTCTCCCTTAAAGATTTTAGGAGACCTCATGTCCCACAGGAGTGAAAGATTTCTGCCATGCTGTTCTGAACATTGGAAATTGCTTCACTTAAAAATTTATAAGAGTGAGCAGTCATGAAGTAAATAAGCTCTTCTCACTCATACCTTTGTGTACTGAAACATTATATTTAAGCTATTTGTGGCACACATAATTCGGCATTTTGCAAACACAGGTCAAATCAATGGCAGCACGCCTTCCATTTTTCACATTGATTTGGGCATTGACTCTACATTTTCTCTTTTCTTTTGTCAAGTTTTAGAAGCTAAAGTGCTTTTTTACTAAAAAGAATTGTTTTCAACAAATATGTTCTGAAGTAACATGATGTTGACTGTTCATTCAGAAAAATATCACAACAGATTGTTTTGTGTACAAGTTAAAAATTCTAAGATCAGTATTAAAAGTTCTTACTCTCGATTCAGTGATAGCGCTCATGCCTCTGAATCAGTAGGGTGTACATTCATACCCTATTTCAGATGTTTGAGCATCGAAACTAGGTGAAATCTTTAGTGAGGTACTGAGGAAGTGCTACACTGTCTTACAACCAGATAAGGAGGGAAATCAGTTCTGCTCTTTTTAATTCGTCCTCAGTCAGTCACAACAACTTTTTTTTAACACACAGCTATCACAATTCAATTGAACTGTATTAACCAGACCAAAATGAAGGAGCCAAACTATTAGTTTTTCTTGTGCTAAGAAAGAAGAATTATATTCCTCACTGACTCCAAAAATATAGGAAAAACACAACATCAAACACACGCACACAAAAAATAGTTTAAAATGGAGCGTTTGTCTTATGGAGAGGAAGAATTAGCTGTGCTTTGTTAAAAAGTCCGGAGAGTCTATAAAACCAGATTAGACATTAGGAAGCATGCAGCAGGGGAATCATCGCTTGGTTCCCCAAAGCCTGTCCTCCACCTACAAAGCAGTAGTGTGATGGAACATTTCCCACTTGCCTAGGTTAGTGCATCTGCAACAACATTCAAGAAGCTTGATACCATCTAAGAAACCTATTTGATTCGTATCACATCCGTATTCACTCCCTCCACCGCTAATGCTCAGTAGCAACAGTGTTTACCATCAACAGGTTACACTGCAGAAATCCACCAATGCTACTTAGATAGCTCTTTCCAAATCCATGACCACTACCAGAATAATGGTGGTAGTCAGCTTGGAACATCACCATTTGCAAATTTGCACCAAGCCACTCACCACCTTGATTTGGAAATATATTGCTGTTCCTTCTGTGGTCGTGGGTCTAACTCCTGGAACACACTCCCTACTGGCATAGTGGGTGTACCTACAGCAAATAGACTGCAACTGTTCGAGAAGGCATCTCACCACCACCTTCTCTAGGGCGACTAGGAATGGGTAAGAATATTGGTCCAGCCAGCAAGACACACATGCTATGAATGAAAATAAAATGGATATGTGGAAAGAAACTTGCAGCTTCTTCTTGTTACTAATTCACGTTTCTTTCTCTCTTTCTATACCTTGCAGCTCAAAGCAGCCATTGAAATATGTCTATTTGTGTATTCCTGAGTCTGCTAGATGTGTTTCATTTGTTCCATTTAGGTTCCCTGGACATGATATGGTCAGGTGATCAGTGGAGGTGTTTTAAGTGAATTATTATCCTTTCCAAAAGTCACTACTTCATGAAGATTTCAAGTATTAAAATCAGATGACAGAAGTTGATCATCAATAATTCATGTTTAACATTATTGTAACAACTGTCAATGCCATCTTTCAAATCATAAGAGCAGAAGTAGGCCATTCAGCCCATCAAGTATGCTTCTCCATTCAATGAGATCATGGCTAATCTAATGGACCTCAACTCCACATCCCTAACTTTACCCCCTAACACTTCATTTCCTTACTGATTGAATCTGTCTATCTCGACCTTGAATATACTAAATGAACCAGACTCTAGTAAAGAATGGCACAGATTTACTACCATCTGAGAGATGAGATATTAAACTATTGTATTGTCTATCCTCTCCAGGCACATTTTAAAGAATATGCTGGAGCATTAAATATGCGTCATGAGGGTTCTTAAACGCTAGCTCATACGGCTGTCAATGTTCTTAGAGGAGAAGTATGTGTCGGTGCCCTTGGAGCATTCCCTGAGATGTTGATGCCGATGTCCAACGTGGAGGTCATTTGGAGGAAGTAATGAGCTGAGGTTTCTAGGCACCACTCTGGTTTCCATGCTACTTGCATCATTTGGTAAGATAGAGTAAGCTGAATATAAATGAGGCAAGTTGGGCCATTGACCAGGTGCTTAACAAGCAGTTATCCCTTTTTAATTGGCATTTCGCTACTGCCTAGTGAGAAACTCACCAGAGTGCATGTAAAAACCAGAAAAGATGGAGTAAGATGCTCCTGACATTGAGACAGGCCTTGCTGAACTTTTCATCTAATTCTCAACGTTTCATTAATAGCCCATGTCATTCACACCCCTAAAAGATACTGCCCATTACTTTTTCTTATATCAGTATTACTCCTGATGTTTATCCGTGGTGGATACCAGATGATAGACAGTAGATACAATGGTGAATGCTGTAATATTTTCAGTTTGGTTTTGTGGAGGTATCAGGGATCTGATCTGCTGGGCAGAGAGCCAACAAGTCTCAATGCTGCCTCCACGGTGACAGCTCATCGGTATCATGCCACTTGGGCACTTGAACAGCCAGTGGCAGGCCTTTCCTAGGATCAAAGACACTGGGAGCACAAAGCCCACCTTGTGAATCACAGGGCAGCAGGCCTTTCGAATGGCAGCACCACTGGGGAAACCATGGCTACTGTCAGAATGACACCTCTGGGGGTACCCAGAATTGAGGAGTGACCCACAACACAGATAAGTAATGGCCAGAAGAGTTTCACAGTTAGAAGGTAGCAGAAAAAAGTGATATAGGGAGACCAGCAGTAAGGAAAAGGTTTTATCCCCTGCTTTCCAAAGTCTCGTGCCTTGATCAGGTACTAAACACTTTGGACAGGGGACTTCCAGCAACTCCCCTGGCCCCACAACCCCTCCAGGAGATCATAAGGAGTCCGTAGAGTTTTACTTATTCCTCATGTGACATGCCAATGAATTGATACCAGTGAAGGAGGGATCAGGCCTTTAAGTGGTCATTAATACTCATGTAGTAGGGTGGAATGTCTAACCATGGGTCTTCCTGTCCTGATTTCATTTTGACAAAGGTGCGGAAACAATGAATGTCAGACATGCCACTATCCAACCTAGTTTAATGACTTTCCTGCCTCCAAACAAGCCTCGAAAGAGGCCAAAAATGTCACCTTTTATCTAATGAAAAGTAACTTCAAATTCAGAATTAATTTTATTTAGAATCTACAATAATGTCAAAAATAAGATATTCATCTCATTAATCTAGTTGCATTCCGGTTCAATGTACAGTGATGATGTGGCATTGTTCCAACATATTAAATCAGGCAGCCTCCTAGCTAAGACGTTTAATAAGAAGTGAGACTCTGATTATTGCTGCTTGGTCTATGATTGTAACATCAAACGAAAGTACAAAATTTTGATCATATTGATATTATTAAGAAACTAACTATTAGAACAAATATATTTCAGGGAAGTCAGTACAAGAAGACACATTTTAAATGGAAATACTTGCCTTCAATGTGGCTAGAGTGTTAGTTTTAAAACAGTGGTCATCAGCAGAAGGACTCCAATGTAAAAACTTGAACATAGTCAAGTGAATAATATAGATTTTAAGTGTTAAAGATTTGGTGACATCCATAAAGAGCCAAAAGGAAATATTTGCTGCGATCTCATTAAAATTATTCTGGTGGGCTGGAAGTACTATTCATAGTGTTCATATGTCTTATCAGGGAACAGGAACATGCGTGTTAATTAAAGACAATTAAAGTCATTTCAAGGGGTGCTGCTCTGTCTGCAGACAACAATGGGACCTCCTTACCTGAAGAACTTGGCTGGAAGATGTCCAAATAGAAAAGTTAGGCTTTCTAACACCATATTGGAGGCCTTTATCAAGGTGGTGGACAGGAGGAATGTGATCCTATGTCTACCAGTGGGCAGAAAGCCCTTCTCACAACAGCTCCATTGTCAGTAAGAAGCAATCGTTGGTGAAGTTAAACTCAATTCAAACCTGAAATACCAAAAGAAAGCTTAATAATTTTACCCGAGTTATCACGATAAGAATTGTGCTTTCTTGCATTCAGTTCACCCCTCTAGCCTCACTATGGATAATACTTTGTCTGTACTTCTCTTTATTCTCCTATAATCAGTGCAACATCCTTTAGTCCACCTCTATGCCTCATACTGAAATATAATCATTATAATAACTGCATGTCTGATAACAATACAATATTCAACTGAAACGAGATTTTTATTGTGCAGTCTGATGCCATACTATGAATTTAGGTTCAAGATAGACTGGTAGAGGAGAAGGCAGAGGCAAAGCCTACCTTCAGGCTTACACTGCAAAGGAACATGATTACTATACACTCATACAAAATGCTATTATACATGGTAATCATAAATAAACCAGGGTCTGGTCTTCTTATTATAATAATTAAGTACAAATGTACCTTCTTCATGTGTTCATGCCCAGAGGACTCTGCCTCTAATTCTAGAGTGCAAAGTGATGTCTGGTGTAATGTATTTTGTTGCAGCTTGCAGTTTGGTGTAATGTCTAACTCTGCCCACATTGTGCTATTTATGCTTAGTTATGTGCATTCTGTGACAACATCACAAGGTGCTCCAGAGCCTCTCACACAACATCAAGGACATTCTTCAAATACTTAACAAGATTATCATTGATGCACTTGATCCTTTTGTGCAGGAGGTGGTTGCATATGTCTTGGAACAGGACATTGCCTTTGGAAGAGACCACACCCACCTGTTAATTCTAAGGCCTGAGAATAAAAATAGGTGTTACTCTCCCTGTGAATGGTGGACCACTACATTTTTCATTCTCAAGCGAAGACCAAAGAAAGAAACACATGCAGAGGATTCTTGAGAAGTTTTCCAAAGAGCTATTTGATCCTGTGGTGATCACCTTGTTCTGAGTTCTTTAGACTCAGAGCCTAATTTGTGGTGTTCTATTTTACATGTAGGGCCTATATATTTTGATGTGCTCTCCTATCGATTATCTGGAATTAAATGTTATCAAGAAACTGATGTTGATCTGAGAGCAAATCAGCTGTGGCCATGTCTCCTTCTATTCCTGAAATGAAGTTCAACTGCCTGAATATCAACACTCATCTCTGCAAATTATACTTATAGGAATTATCCCAAGCACTTTATTATCAACTGACTCACAACACTTGGTGATCACATTAACTTACATTTGCATATATGTAATGAACATTTTATAAATTATTGCCTAGAGAAACACTTTTTATTTTTGAAATAATTCTCAATGAAATGAAGCAACGTAAAAAGTCAATTGAGTGTATAATTCATGTAATAGATGTTAGGATGGTCGGATAAATCATTTTTTTTATTATAGTTTTCAGAGCAAAACATCAAAGTCACCGAAACAAAATTAAACTGAAATCATTTGTTTGAGCAATATCATCATTTCATAATTGTTGAAAGTTAGATTTCAAAGAAGTAAATTTGCGGTTCTAATATCCTGAACCTTGTGCAATATTGTCCTTTCTTTCATAAACATGGATTCAACAGTGGATAGATATAAATTGTCATTGTAAAACATACAAAAGATTGCAGAAAAATAGCATGCCATAATAGAATGAATAATTAGAAGTATTAGCATATTTGAACTGAAACATTGAAAGTTTTGTATTGGTTCCAAAAATGGAACATGATTTCATGCAACAAGTTGCTTATTAGATAAGAACAGATGTCTGCAATCTAACTTGTCTTCATATCATTGTATATTCAGATATAGATATTGCAATTTTGCATTGATTGAAGCAAAGATTGTCGATAGAGAGCAGATTGACATTATTGCACTCTGTCTGGCTTGATGGCTTTAGCTATATCATTTGGGTCCTTGCAGGTTCCAAAGTTAGTGTTTGTTATTGAACCAATGATGGATTTATCGCCGTCACACTTCAGACCATTTTCACAGGGACATTTGTAATAAACATTATACAGGAGCTGAAAAAAAAGACAGTTTTAATATTTCCTTAATTTCATAAATAGATTGAGCAAATTAGTGTTGCTAAGATTGGAATTTTTTTAAAAAGCATCAATCAGGAGTTGTTACATGTCAATACTGTGTAGCAATTAATCAAATTGTATTCATCATTTCAGTCAGTATAATACCATTATAGTAAATATGGCAAACATTGACAGCAAACAAACATATCTGCCATCCCTCCCCCTCCCTCAATTACTAATTTGAAGACCATTAATGACAATTGTAAAAATGCCTTTGGCACTGGCCATCTGCCAGGCTGAAGATACATTAGAAACAGTTGGCATAAAATTAAGCTCAAATATAGTAGATATCAGTATGTAAATCAACTTAGAACCCTTAAAGAATTCGCTCCAAAAACAGGGATTGATTTATATGCCAAATAGAAGAGTGAACCACCAGCATAATTGTGGGTTCTTACCATTTTTTTTGTTCATCACTTGGGGTCTACTTCCAACTTGCAACCTGGCCGTATTAACTGTTTGACCCATTGCACATGGTTATAAGGTTCTGCTAAGTAAAACATCCAGTTGTGGAATGAACAACTAAGGCTGACTACAAATGTGGGAAAACATATCTTGACTGAAGGTGGGGCAGCAGGCTTAAACCTATACACTGAGTATGTGTAAAATCAAGATTTTTGGGAATTAAGTGAAGAAGAAAATGGAATATATATGCTGGTTGACTTAAAAGTTGCCATGTGAATTTTTTTTTTTCAAAAGGAAAATAATAGTTTCCACGTGCTTTATAAAAAGGCTTTAAAATAACTCCGGTGGGATGGCACGATGGCTCACAGCGCCATGGTCCAATTCTTCTCGAGTGGCTGTCAGTATGGTTTGCACATTCGCCATGTCTGTGAGGGTTTCTTCCTGGTGCACCAGCTTCCTCCCACAGTCCAGAGGTGTGGATTGGCCATGCTAAATTGTCCATACCATCTAGGGATGTGTAAGTTAGGTGGTATTAGCCATGGGGAACACAGGGATAGGATAGGAGATGTGTCTTGTTGAAATGTTCTTTGCAAGGTCGGTGTGGACTCGATGGGCCAAATAGCCTGCTTCCAAACTTTATGGACTCTATGATTTTATGATAATACTCATGACTTGGTGGTAGCAATAAAGCCTTTGAGTTAAAGAGTTGTGGTTCCAGTCTCACCTCAAATCTTTGAGGAGAAAATGAAGGCTGACATTCGAGTTCAGTAAAAAAGAATGCTGCATTGTCAGAGAGGGAAATTCAGAGGAGATGGTAAAATGAACCCCTCTCTGTACTCTCAAGTGGAAATAAATAGTTATGTGGCATTGTTAAGAGCAAGCTCTCCCTGTTATCCTGGGAATATTTATCCCTTTATTATTAAAACAGATTAAACAGTCATAACACAGTTGAGATACCATGCTTTGTACAAACTGACAGCTGCAATGCTCCCAATAGTTAATTCATCGTAAAGCACTTTGGGACATCCAGAGGTCACAAAAGTTGCTCTAAAAATGCAAACTTTTTTAAAGAATTGTAAATAAACTGATAGAGGAAGATTAATCCATGCAAAAAATGTTGCAGAAATTCAGATTAGAAATATTTATTTATACCATGGGCTGAATTTAACCAGAAATTGATGACATGTCAAATTTAGCAAATTTCATGAACAGTTTCACCTCATGAATACAATCTTCCCAAATATGCCTCATTACCTATGCACCACCTCGCCACATGCCCCATTCATCATATTCTCCAATTGATCACAGTCAGAAGCACTGCCATATTTAAAGTCCATTGTATATCCTGTCAAGTGCTGGTAGTCCACAGCTGCCTTGCAGAGATTCCTCAGATATGTTGGACAAAGGGAACTTGACATCCCACCTTTCTGACAAGAACTTGGATATCTTAATAGACATGTGTGTATATGGTTGCTACCCATGGAGTGTGACCAGAGGCATTGGTGGCTAGAGTACAAGATAGAACTCTAGAGTTGTCAGGTTACCGCTCTGACTTTAATGTTGAGAATTTTTGCCATGTAGTTTCTATCCAGTGGAGGGGGATAATGAGGATGTTAATACATGCAAATAGACCTTATTGACTCTTTGCAAGAAGTTCATCTCACCATTGCCCACTTGATTGGAAAACGAGAGTTTTTGCTTTAAACTCAGGAATCTCATTACTGCTGATCTCACATGAGTTTCCCAACATTCTTGCCAATGCCGACATTGTTCAATGGCTGGGAAAATTCAACCCACTGTCTTAACATGCTGCACAAAAATTTCTTTGCAGAACAAATAACTTTTGGAGTATAATAATTGTTATGTAGGTGAATGGAGTTCCAAAGTAATAATGAACTGCAAAGCAGTCTTAGTACCAGAATGATACAGTGAAAGGAATAAGCTATTCGTATATGTTTAGATGCCCCAGGTAATGGTGGGCAAAATTGCTCATAATTTTGGTATTGAAGTTAATTGGATACTTACATGATTTGAGCATGCATCTCTTTCAGCACCTTTAGAAGCACACCTTGCAAGACTCAGTCCAGTGTCTCTCTGGCAACATCCACTCTTGCATTGAAAGCTTCCAATGCAGAGCTCACCATTACTCTTTAGAAAAATAAGACAAATTTTCGGAGTGTTAAGATCCATCAACAAAACTAACTGGGTGATTATGAAATATACCTTTGAAAAAATATTTCCACCAGGTTCTTTCAACCATGTACCTTCATTCTGTGAAGAAATGCCCAAATAAAGACTGCCATTACCTGTTTGGATTGCATGGAAAATCTACAAACTATGAGACATTTTTTGAGATATCATAAATAATTTCTGTACCACAATCAATGATTCAGGTTTCTTCTGAGATATTTTACTTATCAGATGTATTTTTGTCAGGCTTTCCATTAAACACCTCTTTTGCTAAAACCACAGAACAGTTTTAAAATTTGTCACACTGATTTATTCAATAATAGAAACAAGAAAACGTTCTCTGAAATGCTTTAATGAATTTTGCTGCGTGTTCTCCCATTCCTATTCTATAAAATGAGCAGAATAGCTGTGGATACCTCAGAAAACTTGCATCGCTTTCAGAATTTCCATCAAATTTAGTTCAGATAGAGGCATTCCAAGGAAATTCACCTCTAAAAGCATGGCACTAGATCAGTTATTACTCGTGTAACCTCTTTCTTAACCTCATCACTGTTCACTGTTATTGCATTGCTTTGTATACATTTCGCGTGACCGTACCAAGTTCAGAAACAATCCTTTTTCTGGAGCAGCTATTCCCACTGCAATGCAGCATGCCAGGAAGACCAAAGTTACCTTCATGTTGCACAGTTGTTGACAATTATTAGTGCAATGAAGAAATTTCAATTCTTGCTTTTATAGCTATCCAATAAACTATATATGCAAGTTAATCATTAAACTTGATCTTTTTATTCCCTGCAATACTATTGCTTAATACTATTCAGTATGGTTATCAGTGTGGGATTTTGACAGATGTCATGATTGTAAGCTGTTAGTCAAAGTTGACTGTTCCCCTTTGCTATATTTTCACTACCTTCTTTGATTTCAAACAGATGTTCTGTAAAACTTTACTCACTTACAATGTTTAACATTCACACTATATTAGTTGCTGTTATCAGTTCTGAACCACAGACGCTTATTTGTAACTCCAAAATGCTTAGACATTGAACAACTTGACAGACTTGATAAATTACTCATGGTAATGGATAATGTGGTTGATCAAATCATAATTTTGAGCAATTCAGCAGATTAAAAGTGCACTCTATTGGTGGATACATTGGCTAGAAAGGGGATGCATTAGATGAGACAAATTATCTCTTTTTGTGCTTTTCTTCCTATAATCTTGGTTAAATATGCTTACAATTCACAACAGTATCCTTGGGCCCAGAATATGGGAAAACAAATCGGCCAGGCTCTAAATTAACTCATTCAAAAGGCACACAGTTTAACAGAGAGGTTTATATAGGCAACCTCTCCTCCTCCTGACTGCTACCGCCCTCTCACTTGAAGAAATACTTTTCTTTCAGTAAATTCCAACAATCATCCCATGAAACTTAATTACTTTGCTTTTATAGAATTTTCAATAAAACTGAATTACAATTCATAGTTGTACTTGATCCCTATACCTTGTTTCAACAGAATAAATTACTTTTCCAGTCTCATCGAGATCCTGGTGCTACTCGTTAATCCTGCATTTTATGCAAAATAAGATGCACACCAATTCACAAATTGTGCTAAAATATTTCCCTATTTTTAATATTGACAGTTTTCAACTTGGCATGTCAGATGTGGTTCAGTTGGTAGCACTCTTATTTCTGAAACACAAAGTTCTAGGATCAAGCCTTACTCCAGAACTTGAGGAGGAAAAAACTGTCCAATATAGTATTGATTTGGCATGAAACAATCGAAGGTGCTGTGTTTAAAATGGGACATTAGACTGAGGCCTTATCCACCTGTACAGATGAATATAAATGATTCCATGGCACAGTTTTGAAGAAGGGCATGACAGCTATTTCCCAGGATGTATCCCTCAAAAGTAATCACTTAAAAAGTGATCATCTGATCACTATTATATCGCTACATCTGAATGTTTGCTGAGCACATACTGGGTACCACATTTCTTATATTACACCAGTGACTAAACTTCAAAAAATACTTCATCGACTGTAATTGACACATCTGGTAATTGTGTAAATTGCTATGTAAGTGTAGGTCTAATAGGATTGGCAATAGCACAATAATAAACTTGTTTTGCTCTCCCTTGCTTTTACACTGTCCGCTGGAATCAGCCCTGCATCCTATCACAATGATTTCTGCTTAAAATATTTTCAAACAAGAATAAGTCGATTTTGGATAGTGTTATCTTTGACCAAGTCATTCTGTATCTTTACTCTTTGTGATGCCAGTACTCAGTTCAATAGTAATTTATACTTTGGTAATAACAACAGCTGTTGACCACCTTCCTTGACTGAATTTATGTAAAATTCATCAAAGCACACAAAAGGTCAAATTAAAGGTGATTTTAAATTTGTTTGCTACAGGCTAATTCTTCTTTATCACTACTTGCAAAATGTTACAATAAAATCCAATTACTCATTGATACTCTTACTAAGCCGCAGGTTAAATTATTCCATTCATTGCAAATCGACCCTTTAATTTCCCCATGTATTGGATAAACAATAATAAATGTCTGTCTACAAAATAAAAACTCCTCCTATTTTTATGTTCCCAACTGTGACTGTGTTTTTTCACTGGTCCTTGTATGTCTAGCCAGTACAATGATATGGAATGATAAAGTTGGGAACTGTGCACATTTTATTGTTGATTTTATAGTTCTAAGTCTGTATTGATGCTCTTAGCTTTATCCTTTGACACTTACACCTCTGCTCTCTATTTACACATGAAAAGCAGTTTCATTAAGACAGAATATTTGCTCAACACTTGCAAATAATCATGAAAATGTGCTTCTGTAGTAACTATTAAATAAATTAATGCTGTTATGTTGGACTGCCCATAAACATCTTGAAAGACTACTTATAAAAAATACAGATGAAACATTTCATAGTCTTCCATTAAGGCAAATTCAAATTGTTACTTGCTTATCAAGCTGCTCTCCCATAGGGGCAATAAATTGCGGAGTATATATGGTGATCTTGGGCATTCTATTTTTGCTCATAATGCACAAAGACAAATAAATGGCAGTGAGCTTGGCCTGAATTAGTGTCAGGACAAAATTGACTAGGTAGTTGTTTGCTGATCCATCATTAGTGCTAGCTAGGCATATTTGATTGACAAGCAAGCAGTTAATTCAATGTGAAAATTGCTGGTGAATTGTTGAACTATTGTTTCATTCTGCTGTCATTTATTTTGAATTTCCAATTCCTTTAACTACTTAAAAGCAGAATGGCAGAAACCAGTTGAACGTGGAATTTGACTAGTACAGAACTTCCCAGAAACCAGGGAGTTGATTTCATCTTGCTGACATCCTCTTTACGATTAAATATGAGGCAGTGGATGTGAAGCAGCATGTGAAATTGAATTACCAATATACCAACAAATCTGATTCTCAGGTGGACATTGATTTAGGTGGCATAAGCTCCTGTTAGTAACAATGAGGGTCAGACTCTTAAACAGGGTTTCTTGATTACCACCTAAGATCCACACTCCATACCTTTGTATCAATAATGCAAAACAAACTATGGATGTGATCTTGCATGTGGAAATCTAAATCCTTATGCAAATACATGTACTTATAACTGCTTAATGAGATAATGTTCTTTAATCATGTGGTCACTGTGCCAATGAATTCTCTAAAAGTCTTCCCTTGACTGACCATGATATGATTATTAGGTGGTGTGTGGCAGTAATGTCTTTAAGGGTTGTGGTTTAATACTCCATTCTGATTTTAATCCCTTTGGCATATAATTTTGTGTGGGTGTTCCAAATTGCTAAAACTTGAGTCATGACATTGCAATTAAACATTGAGTTAGAGCAGAGCATTGGGGGTCAGAAATTCATGAGGATGGATTAACCTTAAGTCACGCCCTTTACGATACAGATTTGGGTCTCCCCTGGAGAGCTGATGTTAGTTGCCAGCTGTAGATGCCACAGCCTTAAGAGAGACACCTCCTGCATCAAGACCATTTAGGCTGTTGTCACTTGCAGCAACTTCCAGAGTTAATTCCAGGGGTTGAGTCCACTATGCTCTTTGCAGGAGCTAACTGAAAATCTGCCTGTAATTCAACAAAGCCATCTCACACTGAGTCGTTCACTTCCTTTCTTAATCAAGGCTAACAGTGGCACTGACTTCCCACAAAAATCCTCAATCATTCTCAGAGAGGTGCCGCTCATTGGGAAACAAGTGTAGTGTATTGAATGGTTTCTAATTTTATAAAGAGATTTTATTTTGAAGAAGAGATGAAAAACAACAGAAATAAATGAAAGTCAGAGCCAATATAATAAAGTAATATAAGTAAGCAAAGTAGGGTAAGGAATATAACATTAGCACAAGGGAAGTAAGTTTATAGCATTCTTATATAAGCATAATATTTTTTATAAACAAAGAGAGTATCTGAGAGGCTGAGGGGAAGTTATGGCAGCAGAGCTCACACCTATGAGATGCTCCTCCTGTGCCAAGTGACAAATCATGGAAGTTTCAGTTGTTCCTGGTGGCCATCTGTGCAGGAAGTGTGTCCACCTGCAGTTACAGGCAAATCACATTTCAGAGATGGAGTTGCAGGTGAATTCACTGTGGATCATTTGCAAAGCTGAGTATATCGTGGATAGTTCATTCACTGAAGTGATCACACTGCAGGTGAAGATTGAAAGGCCAGAAAGGGCGTAGGTGACCACTAGGCACAGTAGAGCAAGGCAGATAGTGCAGGAGCCCCCTGTGGCCAGCCCCGTTTCTCACAGATATACCAGTTTAAATACCGTTGTGCGAGATGACTGCGCAGGGGAAAGCAATGGGAGCCAACTTCATGGCACAATGGGACAAGAGGGGAGGAAGAAGAGTGGTAGGATGATTGTGATAGGGGATAAGGGATTGTGAAAGAGACACACAATTCTGTAGCTATAAAAGAGATTTCAGGATGATATGTTGTCTGTTTGGTGCTAGGGACAGGCATGTCACCAAACGGCTGCAGAGCATTCTGAAAGGGGAGGGCAAACAGATCATGGTACATATTGGTATGAACTACATAGACAGAAAAAGGGATGAGGTCTTGCAAGCAGAGCTTAGAAAACTGGCAAGTAGATTAAAAAACAGGACCCAAAAGGTGGCAATCTCTGAATTACTTCCAGTGTTACATGCTAATGAGTATAGAAGTAAGCAGTTAGTCCAGATCAAATGGGGCTGGAGAGATGGTGTAGGAGACAGGCCTTTAGATTTCTGGGATATTGGGATCATTTCTTGGTGGCAGTGGGACCTGTACAAGGCTGACAGGTTGCACCTGAACTAGAATGGGACCAGCATCCTTGCTTGTGCTGTCAGGCAGAGTTTAAACTAACTTGGCAGGAGGGTGACATCCAGATAGAAGGTTCAGCAGGGGTAGATGAACAGCCAAAATTAGAAAAGACAGCAAGGGTGTCAAGATGGCATAAAAATTATAGGTCAGTTGAGACACAAGGGAGTTTGGTAAAGCTAAAATAGTATTTCTTTTACTGCATGGATTCTGACAAACAAGGCAGATGAGTTCAGTGCACAAATTAAAACATGACATAATTGCTATCACTGAGACATAGTTGAGAGAGGAATGAGACTGACAGCTCAGTATTCCAGAATATAGTGTCTTCAAGCAAGACAAGGAAAGAAGTAAAGGAGGAAGTTTTGTTGCAAATTGATCAGGAAATCAATTACAGCAGTAAGGAGGGATGATATCTTAGAAGGCTCCTCAAACAAAGCCATAGAGATAGAACATAAAAACCAAAAAGGAGTAATCACATTGCTGGGAGTGTACTATAAGCCCCTTAAACAGTCTGACAGAAAAAGAAGAGCAAAATGTGTCAACAAATTTAAAAGTATAAAAGAAATAGGGTAGCGATAGTAGGGGATGTCAATTTCCCCAACCTTAAATGGGTAGTCATGGTACGAAAAGTTTGGAGGGAAAGCAGTTCTTAAAATGCATCCAGGAGAACATTTTTGAGCTAATAAGTAGAAACTCAATGATAGAGGGTGGTTTTGGACTTAATTCTAGGTCATGAAGTTGGGCAAGTGGTTGAATTGTTAGCAGGGAAGCATTTTGCAGACAGCGATCATAACTCCATCAGATTAAGATTGTTATGGGAAAGGACAAGGTTGTGCCTAAAATCAAAGTTCTAAAGTGGGGGGAAAGCCAATTTTAATAACGTCAGATATGATTTGGCCAGAGTAGACTGGGAGCAAACATTTTTGGGTAAATCTGTGTCAGAGCAGTAGGACACATCCAAGAAGGAAATGGTGAAAGTACAGAGCCAACATGTTCCAATAAAGATAAAAGCCAGACCAAACAAATCCAACAAACAATAGACACAGGGGTATACAAGATTTGATAAAGAGAAAAAGGGGAAATTTATGGCAGATACTAAGGGCTAAAAATAGCAGAGGCCCTAGAGGAATACTGAATATGTAATGGGGGACTTAAAATGTAAATTAGGAGAGCAAAAAGGATGCAAAGAGTTTACAGAATCGCTGAGTGGCACAACACAGAAGGAGGACATTCTCCTGCTTTCTCCGCATCTCTTGTATGTTATTTAAATAGAATCAACCAACCGTCCTATCCAACATCCTCCTGAATGTCTTTAACCTCCCTTCACCACACATTCAGGCAATACATTCCAAACACAAACCACTCATTGTGTAAAAATGTCATTTCTCTTCACATTTGCTTCCTTTGCAAATCACTTTACATCTGTGCCCTCTCCTTGATCCTTTCTCAAGCTGGAACAGTTTCCACATACTTACTCTATCAAGCTTCCTGACAATTATGGAAACTTCTATCAGATCTCCTCTTAGCCTTTTTCTCTCCAAAGGAGAATAGCCTCAAACTCTTAAACCTATCTTAAACTGAACAGTCCCATCTTTGGTTTCATGGTCACCATTACTGAAACTAGCTTTCAATTCCATAATTATTAATTAATTATTGTTTTAAAAGTTGAACCTGTGCACTAGTGGATTGAATCCGTGTCACCAGAGCATTGTCCGGGCCACGAGGTTACTAGCCTAAGCACTGATGATGCTACCTCGCAGGGTGACGAAACATTTACAAACGAACTCACCGGCTTAGCGAGCATGTCTACAACCACATTAACGTGAGGTCAATATTTCCCCACAGATCTATTCAGTGATCAGAGCGCTGACGAGACCTCTAAGGGTTTGAACAGTGCCCCAGCTGCTGAGTGACCTGTGAAAATCTCTAGTGTGCAGGGATCTCCATTAGACCATGCAGATTTTACAGGACAAGAAAAGCAGGCAACTGTGTGGGAAGTTCCCTTGTGTACCTGTTAGCTCTTTTCCTACCCTTCCACCTAAATATCCTCACAGGGCTCAACAACTTATATCAAATTTGTGTGGACATAGTTTGTAGACAGGAATGGCCCTGTTAATTCCAAGTCCCTGCAATGGCTGCAAATTTGAATAAAAGATAAAGCAAAGAAAATAAATATTTAAAATCCGAAATGGAAGAACGTGAATTTTAATCAGTTGCCTGATGCTGGCAATCTTTGCCAGAAGTTCACAGAAAACTTTTCAGTTTATAATCTTTGCTGCTTTGATATTTATGAATAAAACCTGCCCCTCAAACAGACTGCAACTGCTCAAAGACCAATTTTGGTACTCCTGTCAACTGATATTCATAAGTTCAGTGTGTACTGTGGTAACACTCTCAATAGTCAAAGAATTCAAAGGAATTCACTTCCAAGTCCACAGGTCTCTATAGACTTAGAGGTTTAAAAGATGTGGCTAATGAGGTAGTAGATGTCTTGGTGTTCATTTTCCAAAATTAATTGACTCTAGAAAGCTTAGCAAATAAAGCCTTTCTCTTCAAGATGGGAGGGAGTCAATAAAGAGAAAAGTATAGGCCAATTAGTTTGATGTGGGTCCTGTGGAACGTGTTAGAATTGATCATTAAGGAGCTTATAGCTGCACACAGAAAAACTCAAGGTAATGACTAAGATTGAACATGATTTCATGAAGGGGAAATCACATTTGACCATTTTTTTGAATCCTTTGAAGAAATAACATGTGCTGTGCATAAAAGATTTGATATACTGTGCTTGCACTTTGATAAGGCAATTTGACAAGGTGCGAGACAAAAGATTATTGCACAAATTAGGAGGTCATGGGGTAGGGTAGGTCTACTAGCGTGGATAGAAAATTGCCTGACCTGCAGGGGTTGTATAAACGGGTCAGTTTTATGATTGTCAAGATGTGACTAATGAGTCCTGCAAGGTGTTTGTGCTGGAGACCTAAACTTTTACAGTTTATATCAAATACTTAGCTGAAGGGAGCAAAATGAGGAGGTGCTGGGGTTGGACTGGGGTCGACAAGGTCAGAAGTCACATAATTCAAGGTTATAGTCCCCTGACTTCATCTGATGATGAAGCAGCACTCCAAAAGCTTGTGATTTCAAATAAACCGGTTGGACTATAACCTGATATCACATGACATCTGACCGTGAGGAGAGCAAAGGCATGGTAGCTAACTTTGCAGGTGACACAAAGATACACAGGAAAGTATGCTTTGAAGAGGTGTTACTTATAATCAGTCTACAAACTTGTTAAGTGAGTAGTTAGAAATCGAGCAGATGGAGTATTATGTAGAGAAATGTGAAGTAATCCACAAAAGATGATGATTCCTGTGTTGGCACTTAAAAGGATGGAATCGAGTGACAGTGCATCTGCACAAGGATTTTGTCCTGAAGAAACTGAAACATTGAAAATGGAAAGAGAGACAACAGTCAACACAAACAGTGACAGGGACAATTAGCAATAACAATAGAATACCAGCAAAATGCACCACTGTTTTGCTGAGTTTGTCAGCGAGTGGAGTAAGAGGAAAAAAAAGTAAAGATGCCTAAACATGCTGCCTAGCTACCCCCAATGGTTTCTCTTTGACAATCATAAATTCCTGTCAGAGTTAACGTTTCGGGTTGAGTGACCCTTCCTCAGAAGAAGTGTCACTCAACCCAAAACATTAACTCTGATTTCTCTCCACAGATGCTGCCAGACCGGCTGAGCTTTTCCAGCAATCTCTATTTTTGCTTCTGATTTACAGCATCTGCAGTTCTTTCAATTCTTATAAATTCCTGCCATCTGTTTTGTGCAAACAATCCCTCCTAGTGAGGGACTACACAGGCAGAACATCACATGAATTAGAAACACAAATCTCAAAATTGAAAACTGTGGGATCGTTCATTACACCCTTTTCCTGCCTCGATTGTGCTCCAAACAGAAATTCACATTAACTGTTGTGTGACTTGACCATTCTAACTGGTCAACTTCCTACATTCCACCCTTCGTGAATTAAAGGTCATTCAAGATGCTACTGTTAGCCAGAATTCTTCTTTCATTTTATAAGAGTCAATTTCATCACTCCTCAATCTTCTGAACTCAAAGATGACAAAAGAAGTCCTGCTGTGTCCATATGGCTCTTTATATTGTTGGTTTTGCTCTGGTGAATCTGTACAGCACTTCATCCAAGGTCAATCTATCCTTCTTAATCAAAGTTTGACATCCACAGTTGGATGTCCTAGTCCAAATGGGATCTGAAGACAGAGGGCGTTCCTACAAAATATGAAGAATTGTTACGAATATTCTATTAAATTGCATGCCTCTGCTCAAACACAACTCTTCAAATGTATTACTCATTGAATTCTGCTTAGTTGATTTATTTTTAAAATTCAAGTTACTCCTACACGGTTGGGGAGTAATTTGTTCAACAAGCTCAGTGCGTTGTGAGAAACTACTTTCTCCATGGAAAATCTTGAATAAGTTTGAGAAATGCTATCAATTTTGGTTCTCATTTTTCTTCCGACATAAGGAGAGAAATTTGAGAGTAGATGAGCATGTGGATTTGGGTGTCAATCATGGTGAAATCCAAGAAAAAATTGAGCATGTCAGCAGTTGGCTCTAAATTCCAATTTCTGTATTTAATTCTAGTTGGTTAGGCAGCATTGCAAGGAGCAAGCAAGTCAACATTTTGGGACAAAACTCCTCATCAGGACTGGGGAGGCAGAAGAGACCCCAGAAATAAATAGAGGGAGGGGGTTTGCGGCTGGAGGGAGAATAGGTGGGATGGAGATAGGTGGATGCAGGTAGAAGGTAATTGTGGTTGGTCAGTGGGAAGGGTGGAGCAGATAGGTGAGTAGTAAGATGGAAAGGTTGGGGGAGAGATTTTGAAGCTGGTGATGCAGGTAGGGGTTATTGTGGTTGGTCAGTGAGAAAGGTGGAGCAGATAGGTGAATCAGAAGATGGGCAGATTGGGGGAGGGCAGATTTCGAAGCCGGTGAGGTCAATATTCAGGTTGGTGGGCCGTAAGCTCCCAAGATGAAATATATGAGGTGTTCTTCCTCCAGTGTATGTTTGGCCTTACTCTGATAGTGGAGGAGGCCAAGGATGGACATGTCACCAGGGGAGTGGGAGGGGGAGTTAAAGTGGATCGCAACCAGAAGGTCAGGTTGGTTGGTGCATGCAGGTTCTCCACAAACTGGTCCCTGAGTCTGTGTTGGTCTCGCTGATATAGGGGTGGCCACATGGGTACAACAGATACAGTAGATAAGGTTAGATGAACTGCAGGTGAACCTCTGCTGGATTTGAAAGGATTGTTTGGGGCCACGCATAGAGGTGAGAGGTGTAGCACCTCCTGTCGTTGTAGGGAATGTACCGGATGTGGTGGAGGGGTTGGCTGTGACATGTTCTACTCAAGGATTTCCCAGATATCCTCCTATTCTATAGACCATAATAACCTCTTCTATTATTAAGGATGCCCTCAACCGCATCTCCCCCATTTCCTGTGCTTCTGCCCTCAAACTCTCTACCCCCAACAACAATAAGGATAGAGTCCCCTTGGTCCTCACATACCACCCCACCAACCTCTGAATCCAATGCATCATCCTCCGACATTTCCGCCACTTACAATCAGGCTCCACCACCAAAAAGATATTTCCCTCCCCACCCCTGTCTGCTTTCCGCAGGGACCGTTCACTCTGCAACTCTCTTGTCAGCTCTACACTCCCCATTAACTTCTCCCCCACACCCACTACCTTTCCCTGCAACTGCAGGAGGTGCTACACCTGCCCTACACCCCCTCTCTCACCTCCATCTGAGGCCCTAAACAATCCTTCCAAATTCAGCAAAGACTCACCTGCACTTCATCGAACCTTGTCTACTGCATCCGTTGCTCCCGATATGGTTTCCTCTATATTAGGGAGATCAAACACAGACTTGGGTATCGGTTTGCAGAGCATCTGCGCTCTGTCAATAAATGTAGAGCCGTTCAACATCTAGCCAGGTAAATATTGAGTCATATGTTTTCTTGGAAATAATGTTTTGAGATTACTTTTGCAAATTATTATCCAACCTCTAATTTCTTTTTGAAGAACTGAAACCAAAACCCATCTGCCTCTATTTTTAAAAGTACAAATTCCCAAATGATAATATGTATTGGAGACCTTTATCATATTTTAATGTGGATTGTTCAGAAAAAAATCTTAACCCCCATGTTTATTGTCAATTCATGCTTATAATTTGTAAATATGAACAAAAGATGGACCTTTTAACATGTTTCAACGTTAGTATGTACAATAAAGTGAAGAACCTGAGATATAACGAAGATATGGAAGTCAGTTAAAATGCAACATGCTAATATTTAACATTTATGCAATACAATACAATATAGCACAGGAATAGGCCTTTCAGCCCACCAAGCCTGCACCAATTCCTAATCCTTAGTTAGACTCACTACTTATTGCCAACACTTGGTTTCTATCTCTCTGTTTGCCTCCTGTTCATGTGTCTATCAAGATACGCCTTAAATGTTCCTAATGTGTCTGCTTCCAACACATCTACTGGCAGTGCATTCCAGGCATCCACCAATCTCTGTGTGAAACATTTTCCCCGCACTTCTCCCCTTAAACTTCCCCTTATCACCTTAAACCTATGCCATCTTCCAGTTGACATTTCCACCCTGGGAAGAAGCCTCTGACTACCCACACTATCTTGGCCTGTCAAATTTTATAGACCTCTATTGGGTTGCCCCTCAACATCTGCCTTTCCAGTGAAAACAACCCAAGTTTATCCAACCTCTCCTCAAATCTAAAACCCTCCAGAGCAGGCAACATCCGTGTAAACCTTCTCTGCATCCTCTCCAAAGCATCCACGTCCTTCTGGTCGTGTAGCAACCAGAACTGCATGTAATATTCCAAATGTGACCTAACTAAAGTTTGTTACAGCTGTAACATAATTTGCCAAATTTTTTATTCAATACCCTAGCTGATAAAGGCAAGCATGCTGTGAATTAATATTTACTTGTGTAAAGGTGACATGTTTCCATGCCAGGTAAATGGAATACACAATTCACATCACTCTGTCATAATAATTGTTCTTCAACTTCAATATCAGACTAGTACCTTTAATGTACTGCCATGATACATTTGCCATTTACATTCTTGGGCAAGTTTGACTGAAATTATAAATTAATGCTTAGGCTAACTTTGATACTTTTAATGTCGATATCATGTAATATTGTTAAAGCCGGCTGACAAAAAAAAACTTTCACTCCATTTGTCTGGGTTAGATTTGAACTCAGGTTATAAAGGTCAAAAGGAAATATCCAATCCACTTAGTTATTGTGTTCCCCAGCATTTAACTTCAAAGCAATCAGAAACTTAAGGGTGTCAAGGAACATTATCTAACATTAGCAAAGAAAAACCCTCAACTCATGGCATGCGTTCGACCTCTAGAATTCTTTGAATTCTCCAAGTTTGCCCAACATTTATCAGTAAGCAAAAAGAGACACATGAGGTTTCTCCATTCCCATTGAATATAAAGTTCCTTGTGGTCTTTGGAGAACGTGTCCACCTTTTGCTAAAATGAGAGTACCTGTTACAATCACAGGGCTGTCACTAGGGTTTCAGCAGAGTGTAGAGAATAAATGCATGAAATATTTCTAAAACACCACTTGTATGTGATTTTGGTAAAATGAAAAAGCACAAAGTGAGAGAGTGCAATGTGAATTTTTCATACTACTTCCACTTAAACTGTGAAAAACACCCAATTAGATTAAGCTATTGAGATGCCGCATGCTAATCAGCCATTAAGCAAGAACTTGAGATTGGATTCATGTTTTAATGAAACATGTGGTCTTTATTACCTGTTGAACATTAAAGCTAAAAGCATTCAAAGCAAGAGAAAACTATGTTTCCATGCCAATAAAGAAAACTGTTCTTTTCTGCTTCCTATGTTATTTTTGCTTTGCAAAATCATTTGACATTTCTGAGGAATACAGCTTTTCTCAATTTATGTGATAGGTAGGAAAAGAACCGAATTGGGTATTTTGCTAAACTCCTGTTATATGAGGTAATTGGTGCTTGAGGATTATGAATATTTAATCCAACTGAAGTCTACTCTTATGCTCCTGGCTGCCTTAGATGGTAAATGCTTATTTTCAATTTAACTCAGGTAAATGTATGCATGTGTTTACATTACTAGATGAGTAATCCTGGGATAGGGACAGGAGTTCACTCCACCATGAGAGCTAGAAATTATAAATTCACTCCATGAAATCAATCTGAATAAAATGTTTTCAGTCATGGTGACAATAAAACTACTGGATCATTTTGAAACAAACATCTGGTTCGCAAATCTCCTATAAATCTGCTGTCCTTATTCTATTTGGCCTATGTGTGTTTTTATATCCACAACAATGTGAGTGGCTTTTTATAGCTCCTTGAAATGGACTCACAGGCCAATCAATTGGAATTAAGAAAGCAGCTCGCTCCTGTCTTCTCAGGGACAACTACAGAAAGGCAATAAAGTGAAGGCAATAAAGGCAAATAAAGTGAAGGCAATAAAGGCAAATAAGTTTCCTTATTGGAAATGTTAAAAATCAACATTTGCAATGTGTTAGAGATAGTAGGAACTGCAGATGCTGGAGAATCCGAGACAACAAGGTGCAGGGCTGGATGAACACAGCAGGCCAAGCAGCATCATTTGCCTGTTTAGGCAGCTCCATCAAGATCAGTTAAAATTGATGCTGGAAATTATTTTCTTGTTGTCATTGTAAAGTGTGGCTCAAAAACTGGCAGATCAAAAATGCAGTTCGTAGCAATTAACAAGTTAGGCAAGTAATATGGTACTAGTCCCTAACATCGCTTGAAATGGTAAACTTAGTCACGGGACCCACAGCTCACTTGATTACATTATCAAAATGGCTCACGTTATCTGTCCCAGTTGTATTTGTCTGGATAACATCAGAAAACATTGACAGCTACACTGTTTGGTTTCTGCCAAATACATTCGTGGGAAATTGTTTGACGCAGCAGGTGAGTAACAGCTGGTAATCTGCCAGGTATCTCACAAATGATTTGACCTTGAAGCATTGTAAAAAAATAATTTTGTTAAACCAATACCTGACAAAAATATGACAACACACATCACTGAGTTTGCATTTTTTCATGGTTATGGACCTCACAAGAAAAAAAAGGTCACAGCAGAGAAAAAGCACATCTCCCTATGGCCTATATCTTGCAATGGACAACAGTAGTTTTGTGAAATAAGTTATTTCTGAAATTACTTACCCTATCACAACTACAATAGCATACCTCTTTTAAAATGGGGAAATATAGCCACATTACACTTCAGATTGAGCCAGTGCCTTCAGTACAGAAAGGAAAAATCATTGCACCACATTTCAGACGAATTCAGTAGTTGATCTAGGGACATTGACCATTTGTCATGGAACGTATGTAATTTCTTACAGTGATTTGTGGGTTCATGATACCAGAATGAAGAGGTATTCTTTACTGGTCTCCAACCATTAGAGGTCTGTCTTCTCCAACCTGGACCATGAATGTAGGTTTTCTCTAGAATAGAAGGACAAATGAAATGCTACATTGCAGAGAGTGAGCCCCAGCTCTCAGACACCTTCTCCTATCTCCCCCTGGACCACGATGCCACCATGGAACACCAGGCCATTGTGTCCACAACGGCCACTAAACTCATTTCATCTGTGATCTCACCCTCACTGCCTCCAAGTTCATAGTGCCCCAAACACGCACCGTCCACTTCTATCTTTCTATCTCCTTCCCAAAATTCACAAACAAGACTGCCTCCGCAGACCCATTGTTTCTGTTTGCTCCTGCCCCACAGAACTCAGCTCTTCCTACCTCAACGCAATTTTTCTCCCCTTGTCTAGATCCTCTCTACTTACATTCATGATTCTGCTCATGCTTTATATCAATTTCAGAATTTCCAGTTTGCGGGTTCCAGCTGTCTCCTGTTTACCATGGATATGTAATGCCTTTACATGTCCATCCTCCATCAGGAAGATCTCAGGGCTGTCCTCGAAAAAAGGCCTGAACCATCCCCATCCTCCACCACTCTCCACCACCTCATCCTCACCCTGAATAACTTCTCTTTTAACTCCTCCCACTTTTTTCAGGTCAAAGGTGTGGCAATAGGTACCTGAATGGGCTCCAGTTAAGTCTGTCTCTTTGTGGGGTATGTGGAATATTCTTTCTTCCAGTCCTATTCTGGCCCCTTTTTACAGCTATTTTCTCTGGTACATCAATGACATTATCAGTGCTGCTTCTCCCTCTCATCTAGAATTGGAAACGTTTATCAATTTCACTTCCAACTTCCATCCTGTTCTCACCTTCACTTTGTCCATCTCTGAAATCTCTGTTTCCAAATCTGGGGATAGGCTGGCTATCAATATTCAGTATAAACCCACCAACTCCCATAGATATCTTGACAATACATCCTTACACCTGCTTCCCGTAAAGACTCCACTCTATTCTTCCAGTTCCTCCATCTTTGTCGTATCTGTTCCGATGAGACAGGTGCCTCCAAAATGTCCACCTTGTTTCTCGACCAACGATTGCCCAATACAAGGCCCTCAGCCATGTCTGACCTATCTCCTGTACTTAGGCTCTAACAACTCTTTTACCTCCCACAACAGCAACAGGATCGCCCTCACCCTGACCTACCATCCCACCAGCAGCCACATTCAAAGGATCACTAGCCACCATTTCCATCATCTCCATCACGTGACACATATTCCCTTGCCCTCCCTTGTCAGCCTTCCGCAGGGACCATTCCCTCCAAGACATCTTGGTCCACTCCTCCTCTACTCCCAACAACCCCCATGGCACCTTCCCATGCCATTGCAGAAGGCGTAACACCTGCCCATTTACTTCATCCCTCTTCACTGTCCAAGGCCCCAGACACACTTTCCAGGTGAAGCAGTAATTTACCTCTGCTTCACTCAATCTAGTCTACTGTATTCACTGCTCACAATATGGTCTACTGTGCAGTGGGGAGATGAAGCACAGACTGAGTGACCGCTTTGCAAAACAGTTACGTTCTGTCTGCAAAGATGGCCCTGAGTTTCCGGCTGCCTGCCATTTCAACACACCACCGTGTTCTCGGGCCAACATCTCTATCTCGGGCCTGCTGCAGTGCTTCAACAAGACTCAGTGCAAGCTGGAAGAGCAACATCTCATTTTCTGCTTGGGAATGATGCAGCCTTCCGCACTCAATATGGAGCACCTTCTCTCGTGTACTTACTCCAGCCTCCACACACCAAGTCTTGACATGACATGAGCTGTTCCCACTAACAACCCATTGTCAGCACGTAATGGTCCCCATTAGCAGCTATTCATTCTCCCACACTGACCTTACCCATTCCTTTTTCTGTCCAACTGTATTTTCTTTCTCTTGGCTCTATCGTTTACTCCTTTCCCCTCCCCTTCTTTAGCATATATGCAAATCTTTTCTTAGTTACCATTAGTTCTGAAGAAGGGTCACTGGACCTGAAACATTAACTCTGCTTTCTTCCCACAGATGCTGAGATTTTTCAGCAGTTTCTGTTTTTGAAATTCTACTTTCTCAGTTTCAAGTCAAAACATGCTGTGCTAGATGCAACACTTCAATGAACACCAAATACAGTTTACTAATTCATTTCCTACTACTTAGTAATTGCTTTAGATTGAAATGTTAACAGTTAATAGAAATCAATTAAATTGTAGAGATGGTAATCATTATTCATGACTGCAGGTGTTGTAGTTACTCAAGTTATTGATATTTTCTAACACCAAAATATCGTGTCAATATGTTTCAGCATTTAAAATAGCTGCCTCTTTTAGGACATACAGGTCAGAAAACTGAAAATTAACTGGCCATGAAAAGGCATGGATCAAATTCTAATGAAAGGCTGGAGATGCCACTGAAGTGACAAATAAATTGCAATTGTTACAGAAGGAATCATTATAAAAAAATGGTTATTGCACCATTTTACTGCTAACTACATTTTTAGCAGATCTTTTAGAAGATGCTGTCAAAATAAATTTGAGTTTGAGGTTTTCAGTAGTTATAGTTGTTTTAGAGTCAGATTTTGCTGTCAGAAACTAGAGTATTCAAACACATTACATGATCTTGCTCAGCTTAACTTATTCAGAAAACTTTGTCAGCTTCATTTTTGACCTCTTTTTACTCGGTCTCCTTGGTGTGATACTAAATGCTGCCTTGATGTCTCATCTCACCTCTGTGGGCAACTCTTTTGTCCATGTTTAGACCAAAGTTGTATTGAGATCAGGAGCTGAATGAGCCTGGCAGAACCCTGAAAGAAACAAACTCATACTCTCTGTTTTGCCTCTGCAGGAGATTGTAAAGTTATTAAAGATAAGCAGCATTATGAATGGGTCTGATGTTTTTTTTTCCTATGATGAATAGACATAATTAACTAGCGAAAAAGCAAAGGGAATTCAGGCTGACTCTTTGTTCCTCCATCATCCCAGTTTTTTGAGGATTATCTTCTTTTCCCTGAGGTGGCAAGAATAATGGCAAATGTGAAGACTTAATTAGCCTGGAGTCCAAAAATTAGAGTCTCACTGTCAAGAAAATCTCTTACAATTAAATTCTCCTTCCTTAGATGGCGAGATCAAATTTTTTCCATTCAGTCATGGTCACTTTGGCTTTGATATAGAGCATAGGAGTCTTGAGAGCTGAGGCCTGCAGAGATAAAGACGTAAAGTAGCTTAACCCGAATGGGGACAGGGTCCAGTGTCACTGGGGCCATGCGGAATGGTAACAGCAAATTGTGATTCACATGTCAGGCCTACAAGTCAGTCATGCTGTGCAAAGTTGGAATCTTACTGTATAGATCCAAATATCAACTATGCATTAAAGTCTGAAACTTGAACAAACTGCTTGCAAAGTGTGAGATGGAAATATTGTTTTTTTTCAAAGGGGATTGAATATAGCATTGGACTATGAGTTTTTCTAAGGGGCCACTGCCTTTATCATTATTTAAGTGAATGAATAATGCTCATCATCTGCCTATAATTCAGAGTTAATCTGGAAGTCTACATTCTTCAAATAATCCAATTCAGAAATGCACTCATGACAATTCTCTAAAATTACTTCATGTCCATTATTTGCTACCTTGTGATCTATCAGTTCAACACTACTGAGTTTAAGAAGACACTTGCTAGCATAGTCTTCTCTCCTCAATTAGCCAAGCCATGCAGTCCCAAAGATTTAAAGCTTCCGTGTTACTGGGGCTACATATTGCCTAACATCGGTAAGCTTACTATGACTTCACTACTGAGATAGAATGGGATATTTGCAGGAGAGCCTCCAGGCAGCTGCCTCATGCAAACTTCACCTTAAAGACCATTCAATGTATTCCAATAAATAAGATTTAAAGAAAACTATATTCACAATACAGTATAATTTCTTGATAATGTCTTTGTCTCAATGTTCATGGGGAGCTTTTGGTAAATTGGACCGTTTTGTGTGCCAAGATGTCTCTGTGTTTGTGTATTTTTGTTTTAAAGATTATTGTTTATCTCTGTGGTAGAAAGAGATGCTTTCATTGTTCACTTTATGTGCTCAAAAACTTTGTCTTATCACTTGTTTAAAAGTGTCTCTGAGAGTTCCGAAGGTTTACTATTCATTTGTCTCATTGTTTATCCTCCAGGTGTTTAACTATTTTTCAACAACAGTGCCTCCAAAGTTGCAAAATGTCCCATACTTTTCTATAATATTTTCTGACCAGTTCTTGACATTTATTCAAATGCTGCATTGAATGAAATTTATTTTCATTAAGTTCTTTAAATTCTTTATTTCTTTTAAACTTGGCCATTGGCCATTTTACTGACTTAATGCAATAAAGTTTATTTGAGAAGAGAAGACATAGGATCAAACTTTCCCTTGTGAAATATGTGGAAGCATCATACATAACACCAATTTTGAGTGGGAAAGGTCTCAGATCACAACCTTTTCGGGGTTGAAGATGCTCCACATCTTAATGATGCTAGAACTTGAGTTGGTTTTGTTTGCACAATGAAACTACAGCAGACATATCAGAGTACATGAATAGATATATATAAATATGCTCTATTTATAAATTGATTGAGCACTCAGGTCAATGATGATGTCCTCAGTATGTTATATCCTTTCTCTTACTCCCACTGTATCGGCGGCAGCTGCATCAGCAATGTGGGCCCAGAGCAGACTCTTGGCAGCAGCGGTGGAGTCGAATTTGGGATGGTGCAGGACTCAGCAGCATTGGTGGCAGCTGCATTGGCGAGGTCCAGCGAGGATGCATGGTGGTAGCAGCACTGGAGGAGGCAAGATGTCTCCAGAAAGTGACAACTCTTGTTCCGGCAGTACGGCGAGGAGACTTGTGGCTGGCCGCTCCGGGCCCATGGCTGAGCATTTAACAAGAAGGACTGCAAAGTTGAACTTTGTTTCTTTATTTCATTATTTTCTGCCTTTATATTCTATGTTTTGCTTATTTTTCTGCGGCTTAAGATGATGCCAGAGAGTGACAACACTCTCAACACAGATCCACTAAGTTAATTTTTACTATATTCATGTCTAATTTTAACAATCCCAAAGGACATCTGTCTCTCCTAAAGGGCAGCTGACCTCTACAGTTTACTGTGGTAGCTTTTGATCTTTTCTAAAAAATCTAAACCCATGTGTCATGTTTTACGTAGCCTACCAACAACAACTGGAACGCTTGAAGACATGTGCAATTTCTTTAGTCAATCACTGATGTGCAAACCACAACCCATCCCATTTCTCCCTCTTCACCAGTGAAAATCAAATGTTTCAGAGGTGAGGCTTCTGAAATTGGGATCCAGTACCATTTCAGCTAATCTAGAGACTTCTTCTACCATTGTGAAAATCTAGCCCAATGTGTATAATTTAGAGACATAAGACATGGATTTTAAATACTTACAGCATGCATCAGGACACGAGATAGCTAGGTTCCTGAAATACTGAAAAGGCAAAGTCATTTAGCTTTTGGTTACAAAGTATAACATGTGATGAGCCTTTGCATTAACATTCACATATCAACATGTCATTCTGTCTTCAAGGACCAGTTTTCTCCAAAGAGCATGAAGACTAAATGCTAACCAGAGTTAGATCAGAAAATCCATTAAATAAATTAAGCTGCCCAGATATTTTTCAAATCATGCATGCTCAGCCTACGGCTTCTTTCACTTTTTCTTATTGTTCTCTCAAAACAACATCCATCTATTATTATTCTCAAAAGGCAATAACATCAAAAGCAAGTAGCATCAAAAGGAATATTTCCAGTCATTTTCTATCCCAATCTTCTAACTGGTTATTGCATTAATCTTGGATATCTCAAGCAAGCTATAAAGAAAATTCAATACATGAATCAGAGACCATGAATTTCTATACACAATTTGCTGAGAAAGGCAGTACAGTAAACAGTACTTTTTTTTACTTGATAGAAACTATGTGATTATTATGATTTTAATCTTTGAAAAATAATTTAAACTATCTGCATCAAGTGCAAGCAATATGATTGGATATACTGAGTTTATTTAGAGTTTAAAATAAGATATATATATATAAAACATACATGTGATACACAAAAACAAATGACTATAGCAAGTAGTGAGCATTAATCCAGATCATGTAGAATGGCTGATCTGTGCAAACAGTTCCTTTTTCTCTTCTAATCTCTTAATTTCTTCCTTCTTGGTGCCTCGCATTGTCACAACATTTCAAGTCATTCAGGAGCATTCTCCACCAGTTACTGCACGAAGCTCTCCCAAAGTCTTTTAGTTTATGCCATTTTTCTGGGATGGCCTTAGATGAATTCTTGATTAGGTTTTCCACTCTGTAAAGATTTACTTTATTTCAAATTACCCCATAAAACATTCAGTTCTTTATCTAAACTTTAGATTGAAAACCTAGCCCTCAATGTCATTCCTCTTTCATTGACTTCTTGATCCTTCCTCATACCTCCATCCTTGTTCAATCAGGCCCAAGCCTTACAAAACCATTTTCGTATCTCACTCTTGCCATTGTCCCTGATTATTTGCACACTCCCCAGAAGCATTCTATCTTCAGCTTTCAAACATAACTTACAGAAGTTTCAACAGTTTGCACCTGTCCATTTGTTAATAGACAAATCTATTCATAAAGCTAATAAATAAATTGCATGTAATTTTTCTGTTCTAATTCTTTGTCAGGATGTTCAACCATAATATTGTTCACTAAGTTAACATTATACCTTCACGCATTTATCAGTTTAAATATTTCAGGAAACATCTTAATTAGGAAGTTTAAATGAAAAGCCTATTGCCACTTGTCTGTTCTGGTTGTCAGATTCACAGTATCGCTCCTATGATTGCTAAGGCCTTGCTTCCATGGACCTTCTCTATGATAGATACTGCTGTCATCACCATAAAATGACAATTTAGAGAAAGAAAACCTTGGTCATTTTCCAGTCAAACCAAATGTAACAGCAGTAACCTATTTATAGAATAGAAGATAAGAGCAGGAGTAGGCCATCCAACGCCTTGAGCCTGCTCTGCCATTCAATATGATCATTGTTGATCATTAAGTTCAATACGCTAATCCCACCCTCCCCTTGATCCCTTTAGCCACAAGCGCTATATCTACCTTCTTTTGAAGACACGATGTTTTGACCACAACCACTTTCTGTAGTAGTGAATTCCACAGGCTCAGCACTATCAGGATGAAGAAAGTTCTCCTCATCTCAGTCCTAAAAGGCTTACCCATTATCCTTAAACTATGACCCCTGGTTCTAGACTCTAGTCTAATCATGTTAGAATTTTAAAAGTTCCTGTGAGATCCCCGGCCCACCATTCTTCCAAACTTCCAAACTCCAGTGATACAATGCTAACTAACTCAATCACTCCTCATCCACCAACCCTGCCATCCCAGATTTTTTTTTTATTTTTAACATAATTGCTTATAATAAGGCCCAGAAAAAGAGTCATTACAGTAGCATATTATTCGTATATCTTTGTCTGAAAGAAAACAGTTGATTTATTCACTGGCAGGCCATATCAGATTGTACAGGGCTGGCTTAATCTAGCCTACCATAAATAATTAATATATCACCAAAATAACCGCTCATCTACTTAGAAGCAAAGGAATAGCAAATACATAAAGCATTTCAGTTAATGCGTAAAGTTGTAAATTAATGATCAAAAAAATGCAGAAACAGAAATCAGATTACCAACAGTGAAAAGGGGTTGCTAGAGTTGCCGTTTTGCTCCTATCCACAGTGGACGGATAAGAGTTGATAATTTCAGATAATGAATGAGACACTTGATTGCTTTGCTGATAAGCTCCCATGATAAACCCTTTTATTGGCAATTGCTGTTGGTGAGATTAGGCACTGCACTTAATGATGACCCTTGGAGAGCAGATTGCATCTCACTGCTTTGCGAGGATTATTCTATTAAAGAATATCCTCAGGGGTCTTGTGGTGAGGTGATAATGTCTCTACGCCTGAGCTAGGTAGGTCTAGGTTCAATCCTACCTACTCCAGAGGTGCGTAATAAAATTCCTAAACAGACTGATTAGGAAAAAAAGGTTATTTTTTAAAATCTCTGATCAGATTAATAAGGAGAATATCTTCAATCAAATTAAAGTACTTCTTTGTATGCACATCCCAATAGATGAAATAGGTTATCTTAGAATACCAAAGTAGTTTTGTATAAACACTGAATGAAGTGCAGATGCTAGAAATCAGAAACAAAAGCAGAAATTGCTGTAAAAGCTCAGCAGGCCTGGTAGTATCTGTGGAGAGAAATCAGAGTTAATGTTTCAGGTCCAGTGACCCATCCTCAGAACCTTTATCTTGCTTATTGTTCAAAATGTCCTAACACTTAGCAACTTGTCTTGTTTGACACTATAATTTTTTTACTCTACACCTGCATCCTTAAAAGCAACCTCTATTTGATGAAGTTGGTTATTAAATAAAAGAGAAATTCCTTCAAAAAATAAAACAAAGTACTGGAGAAACTCAGTAGATCATGCAGTATTTGTGGACAGAGAAATAGAGTTGATGTTTCAAGTGCAATATGTTCTTAAGAAGGATCATACAATACTCGAAACATTAACTCTGTTTCTCCCTCCACAGGTGCTGCCAGAACTGTTGAGTTTCTCCAGCATTTCCTATTTTTATATCAGATTTCCAGCATCTGCTGTAATTTTCTTTTATTTGAGAAGTTCCTTGGAATTGGTTGAAAATTCTTTTGTCTAATTGCATACTAGTCCATCACTCAGGGTTTACCAATTTCTTACTTTTGGGAGAGTGTGGCAACATACTTCAACTATCATCATAATCACACTCAACAATAGTATGAGCAAGTGAAAGCTTTTATAACATGGAGATCATAGGAAAAATAAACTTTTGTGGGAATTGGTTACTGATTGGCCATGCAGACAGATGCTTTGTTATAGAGGGGTTTCTGAGGGAATTGAAATTATTTTATGAGATCTGCAATAAAAATTAATTTGGTTTTTCACTGTCTATGAAAAGTAATTTTTCTGTGATTATTTGTGTTATTTATGATTAAGCATTCTTGAGAGAAGTGTATTTTTAACTGAGTGTGGAATGTTCTTAGTAAGTGTCAAAGTACACAAACACATTTTCAATCATATATAATAGCTGCATTTTTTAAAAAATAAATTAATGTAAATCATTATAAAGTAAAATTACAGAACTGTGGAGCCATGTGGCATCCATTTTAGCCAGAAAGCATGAACTACCACTGTCTGAAGATTTGTGATTCTGTTTCCCTTAGGTACTGCTAAGTAAGGCAGCAAAATGGTACCATCGGGGAAGATGAAGGCTGGGATAAAGACATGAAAGAGGCACAAACAATAGAAAACCAAAAATATGATATAAATACGTCAAAGTCACAATACAATGATTAACTGAAATAGGAGTATTAGAGTTCACATTAAGGCCCTTCAGCCCACAATGTCAACTGAAACTGCATTGCAAACTAAACCCATTTGTCCAGTCAATCCTGCCAGACCTAACCTGTAACCTCTCTGCCTATTGCTTTCCCCTAAACTCTCTCCTCAGTCTTTTGCAGACCTTATTAAATTGACCACTGATTCATCACTGCCTCCCCACATATCACTTTAATAATCTCAGTAAATTTGCTTCTTAGCCTTCTCAGTGGAAATAATGCCAGTATTTCCAATATTTTCCTATAATGATAGCTTCTTATCCCTGGCAACTCTGGGATAGTTCTGAAGTTTGCCTTAACTTATATTTCAGGTAATGATAAACATCTTTACATTTGTATTCCATTTTTTATTTAGCAAACAAAAGGATCATTGCTTTTTTGTTTGGTTTATCTACCTGTATTTGCTCTCTCAGCAAATTATATACTTGAACTTCAAGTGCTCTGTGTAAGCTACATTATCAGTGTTTTTCCATTGAATACAAATTTCTATTCGTTGTCTTTCCTTCCAAACTAAACCACCTCTCACATATTCACACTAAAACACACCAAAAAGCTTCTGTCCATTCCACCAAACAATTCATCTCCTTGAAGAATTTACAGGTCTTCTTCAGAGTTTTCTGTGCTTCTGATATTGTTTTAGAACTAGGTTTTGGCTTATGCTCCCTATCCCAAATGTATAGTATCCAGGCAACAAAATTGATCCACTGCTGATCCTCAGAGACACCACTTTCAACATTCCATTTATGAGGAAAAGTTGGACAGGATAAATATAATTATGCATTTGCAATCATATGCTTATCTTTTAGTATTTATACAGCAAGATTTGCATGAGTTACTTGGTCAATCACGTGAAAAGTGAGCCAAAGATTTTCTCCACAGGCTCTGGTCCCATACTTAATGGCCAGCTGGACACCATTTCAAGCTTGGAACTGCCCATCAAACAGTAGTGGTTGTCCATAGCAATAGCTTCAAAGTAGGCCAGAATGGCCCCAGGTTCATAAACATTGCCCTGCATCTGCCACTGGATGAGGTCAGTCCTCAGACTCAAAATGTTAACTCTATTTCTCTCTCGACAGATGCTGTCAGACCAAGTGAGTTTCTCCAATGTTGTCTGCATCAGTTTCATATTTCCATCACCCACAGTATTTTGCCTTTATTTAGACATAAGTGACATGGTCAACTTGCAGAGACAGGCACAGAACCATTGGTGGCATAAGCCAGATACTGTCCGTCAGCCAGAATATAAAACGTAGGATTTATTTCACATTCTTACTACTATGGTGGCTCTGGCATGTGAACCCATGCCTCGTTCCTTGGAGATCATGTGGAGTGGATCAAATTGGTTGAAGACTGGCATTCATGATGCTGAGGACTTCAGTTGAAGTCCACATTGGATTATCTATCTGGCACTTCTGGATGAAGATGTTTGCAAATACTTTAGCCTTATCTTCTGTAACAAATGAACCTCCACTTACTGTTGGTTGCTGAATTGTGCACCACTATCCGTAACTGGACTGCAGAGCTGAAATCTGATCTGTGCTTAGTGGGATCACTTAATTCCATCTTCCATGATGTTTCTATTATTTTGCATTCAAACAGCCCTTTCTTGTAACTTCACCAGGTTCACATCTCAGTTTCAGGTATGCACTGATGCTATACTGCACTGTTCATTGATCCAGAATTATTCTCCTGGCTTGATGGTCATGGTAGAACAGTGGCTATGCCAGACAATGAGGTAGCAGATTGTGGTTGAATACAACTTTGCTAAAGCTGATGGCACACAGCACCTCATGCCCAGTTTCAAATTGCTAGATATGTACAAATTCTGTCCTGTTGGGCACAATTTTGATGAAATAGGACATGAGGAAGAGCATCCTCAATGTGATGCTGAGTCTTCAGCTCCACAAGGATTGTGTAATGGTCACTCCTACTTATATTATCATGGCTGGACACATCTGCAACAGGTAGATTGTTGACAATGAGGTCAAATAGAATTTTCCCTCTTTGTTAGTTCTCTCGCCAATTGCTGCAGACTCAGCCTAGAAGTTATGTCCTCTAGGCTTCAACCAAATCAATCAGTAGTGGTGCTACTGCATTTTTCTTGGTGACAGTCATTGTAGTTCCTCCAACCAGTGTAAATTCTGTGCCTTTGCCATCCTCACTTCATCCTCCAAATAGGTTCAATATTTTGAGAGAGTGGAATAGTTGCTAATTAGCAGAGAATTGCCTTGTCCATATTTGACCTGGCGCATTGAGATTTTAATGGGACCAGAGTGAACTTTGAGGACTCTTTCCTGACTGTATAATGATATAATGCTGTATTGTACAAGGTCAGTCAACATTGATGGATCAAATTTGCTGTTAAACAGAAAACACTCAGGGATGGTGATGATGGTCTCTGGAATATTGTCTGTCAGGCATGATTCCATTATTATGGCTCAGTCCATATTATTGCATGACTAATCCGGGGGACAATTCTCCCAATTTTTGCACAAGTGCCTAGATGCTGGTATAGTGGACATTGCAGGGTAAATGACATTAGAAGCAAACTCCCAGAATATTTTTAAGGAAAAGGTGGATAGATTCTCAGTAAAACAAGAGATGAAAAATTCAGGGGTAGATGGGAATGTGGATTCGAAGTTACAATCAGATCAGCTATCCTTTAATTAAATGGCAGAACAGGTTCAAGAGGCCAAATGATCTACTCCTGATCCTTGCTCATTTGCTCACATTTCTACAAAATGCACAATAACCCATGCTTTCTGATTATTTCCTTTCCTACCTACTTCTATCCTCTGTTGCATTTCCTCTGTTACTATATTTCCAATTGTTCTAACGTTTCCTTTTGGGAGACTTCTTGAGCTGTAGTTTAATGAGGGAGAAAATGAGCGTCATTAGAAGAGGCAACAACAACATGATTACCAACATTTTACAATACACTTAAGTTTTAAAAAATTGAAATTCCCTTGCACTGCACTTCTGTGTGTGTGTGTGTGTGTGTGTGTGTGTGAGAGTGAGAGAGAGAGACAGCGAGAGAGATGCAAGCTGTGTGATTTATGTATAGTTTTTAAAATGTTATTTATTTTACAGTTTGCAATTTGAACATGTGGCATGTGGGATTTGGTCTGTTTCCACGAAGGGTATAATGATTAACTTGTAAATATTTGTGTAGAAACAGTTTGTTTTAATTATGAAACGGATGTTCTTGAAGGCAAATGGGAGCCTATTTACAGTGGGAGAGTTTTTTATGCATAGTACGTTAGGATTTAGCTGGAAAGACTGGAATTGTACAATTTTCTTTGGGTTAGGGGAAACACCCACTGCTTGGAAAGCCCTTTTGATTTTAATTTGCAGAATTCCTGATTGAAGTTGAATGTGTAAAAAGCAAGGAAATAGTTTAGGACTGTTAAGAAATAGGTAACCTCAGATTAAATAGTTTAGTTTGAAATTTCCAAACCAAAAGAATTTGGTTAAAACTAGAATGGCTCATTGGAGGCTGAGAAAATTTAATCACAGTTGTATGAGATTCAAAGAAGAGGCTACCAGGTTCTCAAGGCTGGGAATTAAACCATCAGTTGAGCTAAACCCTGCAGATGAGCTAGAGAAGAGAAATGTCTTCAGTGAGATGACTGTAAAGGAGTGTTGTTGGGTTTAATTTTGGGTTTTACAAAAAGTTTTGAAATCTTTAAACTTGTGCTTTTTTAAAAATTTCACTTTTGGGATATGAGTGTTGCTGACTGGACCAGCATTTATTGTCCACTCCTAGTCATCCTTGAAAAGTTGACTTCTTGAATGGCTGCAATCAATTTTGTGTCAATTGACATACAATGCTATTAGGGAGGGAGTTCCAAGATTTCGACCCAGTGACACTGAAGGAATGGCAATATATTTCCAAGCCAGGATGGTGAGTAATTTGGAGACAAACTTGCTGGTGCTAGTGTTCCCATGTGTCTGCTGCCCTTGTCCTTATAGATCATAATGGATTAGAAGGTGCAATCCAGGCAGCCTTCTTGAATTTCTACAGTCTATTTTCTAGGTGGTACACAATGCTGCTACAGCTCAGTGGCGGAGGGATTGAAAGTTTGTGAATATGGTGCCAATCAAGCACTTTTTGTCCTGGAAGTTTTCCAGCTTCCTGAGTGTTGTTGGAGTTTCATTCATTTTAGGAAGTGGAGAGTATTCCATCATATTCCTGACTTGCACCTTGTAGATGGTGGACAGGTTCTGGGGAGTCAGAAGGATAAGTTATTTGCTGCGGGATGCCTGGCCACTGACCTGCTCTAATAGCCATAGCACTAATATGGCAAGTCTAGTTTAGTTTCTGATTAATAGTAACCCCAGTATGTTGCTGGTGGGGTGTGCAGTAACAGTGATACCATTGACTGTCAAAGGGCAATCAATAAATTCTCTCATTGCAGAAGATCATTAGCTAGCACATATGTGGCACAACTGTTACTTAATACTTGTCAGGCTAAATCTGGATATTGTCCAGATCTTGCTCAATTTGGATATGCGCTGCTTTAATGTCTGAAGAGTTGCAAATGGTGCTGAAGATTGGGCAATCATCAGGGAACATCCTTGGATCTGACCTTACAGTGAAAGGATGGTATTTGATTTAGCAGTTGAAGATGGTCAGTCTTCGGACACTACCCTTGTCATGTAGATATCAATGTTGTAGATGTACTGGCATAGCTTGGCTAGGGACACGGCAAGTTCTGTTAAAATAAATCTTCAGTACTATTGTAGGATGTATTGCAATAGTAAAGGCCATAGATTTTGCAGTATCGAGTGGGTCCAACCACTGATACTCTTGATATATGGTGTGAATCAAATTGACCGAAGACTGCTATCTGTTATTCTGGGGACTTCTGGTGGAGGCCAAGATGAATCATCCAGTCGGCACTTCTCACTGGAGATCGGTACAAGTGCTTCAGCCTTATCTTTTGGAGTGATGTGCTGGGCTCCTCCATGATTGTGAGTTGGGATATTTGCCTCCTCCTCCAGTGAGTTATTTAATTCTCCACCACCATTCATAATTGGATGTGACAGGACTACAGAGCTTGCCATGCAACCACTTATCTCTGTGCATCACTTGCTGCTTTGCTGTTTGGCACCCAAATAGGTTTGTTTTGTAGTTTCATCAGGTTGACAGCTCATTTTTAAATGTGCTTGGCATGTCCTGCACTTTTCCTTGAACCAGAGTTAATCCCCTGACTTGATGATAATGGTAAAGTGGCAGATTTGCTAGACAATAAGGTGGCCGATTATAGCTGAAATACTATTTTGCTGCTGCTGATGACCCACAGCAGCTCATGGATGACCAGTCTTGAGTTGCTAGATCTGTTCAAAGTCTGATTCATTTAGCATGGTGGCGCAAAACATGATGGGGGGTATCCTCAATGTGAAGACGATGTTTGTCTCTACGTGGACTGTGTGGCAGTCAATCATAATTGATAATATCATGGACAGATGCATCTGTGGCAGGAAGATTATTGAAGATGAGGTCAAGTTTGTTTTTACATCTTTTTAGATCCCTCACCCTCTGTCACAGTCTAGCAGTAATATCCTTTAGTATTCAACCAAATAAGTCAGTAGTTTTGCTCCTGAGACACTGTTGGTGATGGGCATTGAAGTCCCCCATCCGGAGTATATTCTGTTTCCTTGCCATGCTCAATATTTTTTCCTGGTGACATTCCACATGGAGTACTGATTCATCAGCAGGGTGGGAATGGGGAATTGGTGTACATGGTACCCAGCAGGGAATATTCTTGCCCATGTTTGACCTGATGCTGTGAGCATTTATGGGGTATAGAGTCAATGATAAGGATTCCCAAGGCATCTCCCACCTGACTGTATACAAGTAAGCCACAACCTCTTCTCAGGTTGTCCTCCATTTGGACAGTGCACACCCAAGGATGAAGATGGTGCTGCCTGAGACATTATGTGTAAGATATGATTCCATGAATATAACTATGTCAGTTTGTTGCTTGTGTAGTCTTTTTGGCACTGATGCCTAGTTATTGGTAAGGAGGTATTTGCATGGTTGCATGGCTAAGTTTGCCATTGTAATTGCCAGGGCCTTGGCCAGTGGTCTGTCCAGTTTCATTCATTTTTTTGACACTTCTTAGTAGTTGATACAACTAAATGGCTTGCTCAGACATTTCAGAGTTCAGTTAAGAATTAACTACATCGCTATGGGTCTGGAATCACTTAAAAACCAAAAGAACTGTGGATGCTGTAAATCAGGAACAAAAGCAAACTTCCTGGAAAAGCTCAGCAGGTCCCGGCAGCATCTGTGAAGAAAAAAGCAGAGTTAACATTTTGGGTCCTTCTGAGGAAGGGTCACCGGACCTGAAACTATAACCCTGGAATCACATGTTGGCCAAACCAGGTAAAGACGGCAGTTTTCCTTCCCAATGGGTATTAGTGAACCGGATGAGTTTTTAAAACAATAGTTTTATGGTCAGCATTATAATCTTAATTCCAGATTTCAACTGAATTCAAGTTCACAATTAACATTAATGTGAGGTTCAAAGTGGGTCTGTCATGGTGGGATTCAACCCCTTGTCCCTAGACTATTATGTGGCTCTCTGGATTACTAGTCAAGGAACAATAACACTTTGTCATCACCTCCACATTATATGTAAATAATTTGGTTTATTCTATTCTTTTCTCTGTTCCTTTTAAAAAAAACCCTAATGTTAAAACTGAACCAGTGCCATTCCATGCTTGTGTTTCAGTGAAAGACCACATTTCATCCCAGATTTCAGTCTGGGATCTGACTTGTCCAGTGATAACATCAGCTGGGATCATAACAAGTGAGAAAGAGGTATCAGAAAGTTCAATTTAATTGATAGATGTCATAGATTAGACTCTTCTACCAGCATTCAAGACATGTATCAGAAGCATTAAATACCCTCACTATAATATCCCAATAAGAGTCCTGTGCTTCATATCATGCCTTTTTTGTCCCAAAATCTGATTCCTCTTGTAATAAATTTTGATCAGTAAAACAAGGCAACAGGGAGAAAAGTCCAATATCAGTGATTTTAAAGGTTCATCCACAGGTTAGTTCGTGGTTCACCAATTTAAGTTGCTGGTTAAGGTCCGGTCTTTTTTTCTAAATCTGTAGTCTGCATTCTACAGTTGAAAAGTGACTTCTGCTAACATGTATTAACTGTTTTGGACTGTTTGTGTCTACCTCAGGAGCCATTTTCTTGCAGTTATGCAGTGATCTGATTATTTTTGGCATTGAAGGATGAAAGGAAGCAGCAAAGAAGGCAAATGTTAGCAGAAGCAACTGAGATGATAAAGAAGAGGTTACATAGGAGGCCATACCCACAGCAGGTCTTCAAGGTGCATTCCTCTTGCCTCAGCTTGCTGAGAAGCAATATCTTGGTTATCTTTGCTTCAATAAGTGCTAGCCATCAAGCGTTATCAACTTGTTGCTACAGCAAATGGGAATCCTGAACCAGGGTTTGAATAATAATGTTTGTGGCTGACAGCATCACTTATAATGTGTTCTACTTGTTACCGCATGTCTGCACTGTTCTACTGGAAAATGTTACTTTATTTCTCCACCAATCTGTTTGCAGTGAGCTGAATCCAAAGCGTAACCAGGTCAGATGTCAGTATTCTTCGATGCTCAGCTCCCTGCTCAGGCTTTTCATGTGCCATTCAAATTACTACTGCTCTCTATTGGTAACAGTGCAATACAGAAAGGTCTACAAAAGCAATTAACTAGTTCCTTTTAGGATATTCTCTGTACAATCAAACTGACCATTTTCATTGATCAGCATAACTCCAACAACAATGGTAGCATCACACCATCCAAGAAAAAGTAGCCCATTTGAATTCCCCCATCTTGTCATGCCCCTCCCACTCTAAGCCACTACCTTAAACATTCACTTCTTCCACCACCATTGCACAGTGTATACCATGTTACAACAGAGATAGGAGGAATTCATAGTGTTCTGGAGTCTACCACTCCACATGCCACAATATGAATTTAATTGTCTTACCCAGTTTTCTATATGACTAATTGTAATTTTATTTATATTTGACTTAGAACCAAGTCACCAGGTACCACACTGGATCAAGGGTTCTTTTCTAAAAACAGGAGAACAGAGCTGAAAAGTTACTTCCTTTAAGCAGGTTTTTCCTCAACTACTTCAATCAATTTACAAAAGCAGGAACTGGAACCTGACAATCATCATTTCAGGCAGGTTAGCTCCAGTAAACAAGAAGTTATTGCAAAATAGCCAGCTACCAAGAAATATCTTGTTAAAAATATGTTCCAGTGGTCCTTTCATTGTTCTTTTTACATCAATCCAGGTATCCAAAAAGATTATCAGTCTACAAAGATTATTAACTATGATTCCTTCAAAACAACCCTCCACCAAATGCATTGCAGTAACTCACCAAGGCTTCATTAATGAAGTTTCCAAACCCCTGAAACTTACTACCTACAAGGACAGGGCAGCAGATACATGAAAACACTAGCAAATGCATGATCCCCATTCAAACCACACTCTATCCTTTTTGGGAACTACATTATCCTTCGATGTCATTGAGGCAAATACTTTCCTTACAGCACTCTGTGTGTACTTACACACAGATTGACAGCAATGGTTCAAGAAAGGAGATTCCTTCAATGAGACAATTTGTATTAGGCAACAAATATTTGTCTTGCCAGGGTTGTTCACATCTCATAAAGCAGTCTTCAAAATGAACGTTTCATTCTTCCATTGTAAAATATAATTTGTGGCTTGGTGCTGAAAGGCAAAGACAAAGATGTTGAAATACTTGCCTTTCACCTGAAATTCTTTCACAGTTAGTAATATAGAATTGATTTTATCTGCTCCATTCCAGAATGATGCATTTTGATGGAAAAGCATCACATTTTATACTGCAGCTTTGTTTTTACTATTTGGGTTTCTTGAGATCCCTATGCATTTATTATTTGGCTAAAATAAATTCTTTAAAACCCGCTAATTACTTTGATACTTCTGTTGGAAACATTAAATGGAGCCAATTAATATGGCAACATAATCATTACAAATAAGTTTAGTTTACCTATTGATATAATGACTTAACAAAGATTTTGTCAATCTTCCTGTTAGTTAGTCATAGACTTATAGACATTCACAGCACTTAAGTAGACCATTCGGCCCATTGTGTCCATGATTTTCAACAAACATCTCATTGCACTAACCCTATTTTTGAGATTTTAGCAAATAACACTGGAGCTATGATATCACAAGTAAATATATTAACATGACTTAAATGTTATGAAAGGTCATATAGAATTTATGTATATTTTATCTCATGTAGGCACATATAATTTTTAAACCTATCATGACATATGATACTGTAATTTAAACATTTCTTATGGGAAGCAATGTGACAAATGTGTCCATACCCACCTGTTGCATTACTATGCAAATATTTTGCTTTTGATGCCTATAACACTCTAATATGACTTATATATTTTGCGTATGCATTAGATGTTCATTGGCAACAGCAGACTCTCTTATAATTTGATCCTGTATCTTTTAACAGGAGTTAACTTTTTTGCCAAATATCTGATTATATAATGTTACCTGTGTGAGGCTCTTGTGACACAATGTCCCTAACTGTCTAGAAGGTTTAAGTGCCACCTGCCACAGATGTGTCTCATAGCATATCCAAACAGGTTGATGATTTGCATTTTAAAAAACACAATGTTACCCAATGTTAATAATGGAACCTTTCATTGTGCAAGATTGTGGTATCTACTGTGGATTGTTTGGAGAAATGCAATTGCATTTGGTTTGGGATAGTTATGCAACAAACTACATTGCAGTGTAAATTTCACTGAGAAGCAAAAAATGCAAAGTACAGAGATTTTGAACACTTAAAAGACCCACGTTGAACCTCACATTAATGTTAATTGTGAACAATATATGTTCACCATCAGAGCTCAGGTGGAGAGAAAAATGATTAATCCAGTGTGTGATTGCAATGCTACATCTTCCTGAATCCTGTGAGTATGGGCAATAGTAATGTGATCTCATCAAACATAGGATTGTCTTAGGCATAATAGGTTCTGTCATGACAGCATGTCTGCCAAGAGAAGAGAAACTTTCTCTCAAGAAATCTGACAGCATGTCCAGAACCCTAAGATTGTCAATACGTATCTAAAAGAAATAAACAGGAGCAACATACTTCACTTTACATTGTGCTGAAAGACATCCAGGCCGCATGAGAACAATATATTGAAAAAATAATTATTTACAGAACAGCCAAGAGACAGATCAAGACCAAACAACAGGATGTAAATATTGTGGAGGACTCCAGATAAAATTAAAACAAAGCATGTCCAGTGGGGGGAAAGTAGAGCACTAACTGCAAAAAAACTTCATCACCTTGCACACAAGTGTTTACTAGAAAGGACTAAAACATGACGATAAATATGGCTGCAGGAGTGTACCAAACATCAATTCTCACAAATCACTAATAAAGCACAAATTAGCATTGTCAGGTGTAAAGATGAGCAATGTTTGTGACCGTTAAAATGATAACTGCAGACGGAGAGCATCGAGTGCCAGTTAGACAGCAAATCTTCATGCAACATCTTGAGTTCTGCAGATTAATGAGGACTTGGTCAAAATAGCGACTTAAAAATGAAGACTTCAAAATTGAAGTTCAGGCTACACAATGCTCTGAAGATATCTGACTATTTCATGCCATGAAGAAACTTTGCCTACTTGCTAACACAGAGGTTTTTCCTACCCTTGATGCAAAGGATTATATACTGGAAAGTGAAGCTGGATGAAGTCACTAGTGTTCCAACTACATTCTGGACACCATTTGGAGCATACAGATGGTTGCACATGCCATTTGGAATTTCCATTGCTCCAGAAGAGTATCAATACAAAAGAATACAACAGTCAGTGGCCTTTCCAGAATGGAAGCTGTTTTGGATGACCTGCTAAGCTACAGATATGGAGACACAAAGGAAGAAGACACTGCAGGCTATAATTAGAATCTGGAGAACTGCTAGAGAGAGCTCGCCAGATAAACCTGAAGCTGACCAAGAAGATGCAATTGAAGATGTGTGAAATCAAGTACATATATCATACCTGACAACAAGAAGACTTTGCTCAGATTGTGACAAAGTGAGAGTTGTAGCATCGACGCAGTGACCAACAGTGAAACAACTGTTTGGGCGCTTGAATTATTTCAGAAAGTTCTTACCTAATTTATCACCAGACTGTGAACCTCTACACAAGCTCAGTGCTACACATGGGCAGTGGTATTGGAGGACAGGACAATCATCAGCTTTTACTAGAATCAAACAACTACTCAGGACACCAGTGTTCAGGTACAATTGCATTAATGCCAAAGTCACATTGTAGTATGATGTCAGTGAGCAGTGTTTTGGAGCAATCCTTACATCCAGGATATTAATGCTGTGATATAAAAAATACTGCATGTCATTGCATTTGCTTGTGAAAATTTCAATCAATAGCACTTCAAGGGAGTAAAAACAACAATGGAGTCTGATCACAAGCCACTTCAGATCTTCTTCTGAAAATTTCTTCTATCTGCTTGCAAATAATTTCATTTTATTTGCAAAGATATCATCTGGACGTGACAGGCAGGCAAGGGAAATAGATTGCATACTGTCAACATGTTATCAAGAGCAGCATGTTGAAGAAATTTTCAGGTGGTAGGACAGTGTGTGAAATCTTCCAGATTCAATGAGAAGTAGCAGCTTAACATATTCTGGAAGCCATTAGCTCAGCAGAGCCATAGATCCAGAAATTCCAAACATGATCATAAGCACTATTTCCAACTCCTATTTTAAAAAATACATGTATACACTTAAATCTACTTCTACTCTGGAAATTTCTGGACCTGAACCTTCTCTTATGAAACAGCACAGAACTGTCCAGGAATCCTAGCAATCAATAGTGGAGAAAATCATCATCGAAACAATGCCCCATTTTTGTGCAGTATGTGTGCTATTCCATTTTTAAATGTCCAGCAGCACAACTAGTCATTTGATAGCTGTTGTGAAGTGGTATGTACATAAGATGATTCCTTTCCTTTACACATGCACGTTCACACCAAGTAGAGAGATGTTGGAGTCTACCTCTTGCCATTTAAAAACAGCAACAGAATCTCACAAGGGTGAGGGAAAGGCTTTTATATTAAAGAGGCTCAGATTCATTTATGGAAGCGGCTGCAAGAGCATATTTGATGATAAAGCACAATCAACATTTCAAATATATTTCTGGATAACATATGGAGGTAAAACTTCCAACTCACTGTAGGTCAATCAACTAGTAAACAACAAAAACTTTGAAGATAAAAATCATTGCAATATCAGAAGGAATCTTAACAGACACTGTACGTCATACACTTATGGATGATTCTATGAAACATAAAAGCTTCGTATTACGGTTATGAATTGAATAGCATTAAATAATAAAAAGGTCATTGATTAATTCCACTTTATCTTATAGCTCAAGACAATTATGTAGTAATTAATTGCAGCAAATATGGGGAAAAATTTGAAAGTGGGAAGAATATCATTATGTAATTATAGCTAATAGACAATTTCCCTCTGACTAACTTTGTGCTTCCCTCCAAATTATTATATGGGAAAATAAGGAATACTAAAGTTAAAAGGAGTATCTGGAAATCCCCTAGTATAAGAAATGTCATTTGAGATAATTTCACAGAAGCCAGTGCTCTATCACCAAGTCACCCTTTATTTACACATTAAAAGTCCTTGACACTGGTCCAGTTCCTTTAGAGCCAGCTCTGAGTGTTAGAATGTTTGAAACACCTCTTTTTTTTAACCCGTCAGCCAGGGCTCCCTGATTGGACCAGATTAAAAGCCCCAATCAGGAAACTCATATTCTAAAATCCACCTGGCTGACCTCGTTACAGTCACTACAGTCATTGAAAATCATACAGAGAACTGCTTTGAAATCTGAATTTAATTCTCTGCCACCAAGAATTTTTATTTGGTCATATTATGCGAGATACATAATGGTATCTTGACGACACACACTGTTATCAATTTATAAATTAACTAGCAATTTATGGCAAAGAAGAGATATCCCTTGTGAATCATTACAAGTCGATGGACGATTTCGTCACTCCTCCTTAAGATTTGTAAACACTTAGGCTTGTCCTCCCCATATCCACAACAGAATGGTTTTTCTCCCCATTACCAAATCACCATGACATTTTTGTTTTTGTTTTTACCTATTAACCACCACCAGTAATCATCCATGCAGTTAGTTAGATATTTACATGCAAAGTCCATTAAGGGCAATGCAAACCACCAAAAGTGAGGGAACAGTAGGGAGAGTGGGAATTGGCTGAATCAAAATAGAGTTAGATGGGGAAATAAAATTCTGCATACACCACAGTGACCATTGTTGCTTTTTCATCTTATTTGTCCATTAAACCCATTATTAATGGGTAAGGGAAGTACTATCTGCCCCAGCTACATGTCATAATACGTCTGAATACGAAGATTATACGTATTTAAATAGGTAAGCCAGGTAATTATCAGCATAAGGAACCTTTTAGCAATGCTATAATTGTTAATGACTACTAATCACATTCCCTTGCCCAAAACATTTTTTTGAGTGGAGTCTCATTCCTTTGCATTGTGAAATGCTTCAGGAGATTTTCATATATATTAACTTACAAAATTTCTTTCTTACTTTTCCTTTTTGTCTCTTTCTCTATCCAAATTTTGTTTTTTCTTTAAATTTTTTTGTTTCTTTTTCAGGCACTGTTCCATATTGAATTTATCAACTCTAACTCAAATTTCTGCTGAATTGATATACTGATCATTGCTTCTTTTAACAAGTTCACAGATGCCCTGACTCCCACAGTGCAGTGTGATTAGCCCACACTTTCAACACAAGAAAAAGCTGGAAACTAAAAATAGAAAGAACAAAACTAACCACCAAGACCCCATAGTCCTAAAGAAGACTCCTATTGAACTTGAAAGATTGATTGTCTCTCTCTATACATATACTGCCAGGCCTGTTGAGGTTCTCCGGCACCTTAAGTTTTATTATAGCATGATCTTACAGCTGATGTCCCTTGCCAGCAAAATATGGTGTTCTTTCATGATCAATTATTAATAACAACAAAAATGTAACTGACTATTGTTTGAAGGTCATTTAAAAGGATTAAATTGTTTTCTGGTCGTTCATGGCAAACATCCAAAATCACTGATGAAGGGTCTAGGCCCGAAACGTCAGCCTCTCTGCTCCTATGATGCTGCTTGGCCTGCTGTGTTCATCCAGCCCTGCACCTTGTTGTCTCGGATTCACCAGCATCTGCAGTTCCTACTATCTCTGATCCAAAATCACTGGATGCTCAAAAAATCATGGTTAACTTTGAATATTGTCATAGAATCTTCTCCTATTGTGGAGCTATCGCATTTCATATTCTTACACAGAAATAGAATGGCATTTTCACGTTGTATATGACGCAAATTATAACAAAGAATAAGCACATATTTTCAAGGAAGAAGCAAGTGCATACATTAGAACAATTGATCAGCAAAAAATAGATACTTGCTTAGTAGCTGTTCTGAATAAAAATAATACACATAGAATTGTTCTTCAGAGATATAATGCCTGTTATTACCTTCTGCACAAGTTGTTCTGGAAGTATATCAGCAGTCACACCCACACATTTTCATTCATTTAGCTGTCATTTAATAAAAATTCAAACTATTTACATCTTTCAAAGAATGCTGTAGAATTTGAGTATTAAATGGGAAACACATAGCAAGATATTCCTTTTTAGACTTTACTCCAAAAAATAGTGATTTAAGAAATATTCTGTGATTCATTAGAATAATTAATGTTAGAAATGTGCAGATATAATTATTTTATAAATTATAAGACAGAAAATATGCACATATTTTATTACAAGGATTTGGAATGAGTTTTATACATTTGGGTTGAGGAGGTTAATTACATAGCAATAGTAAATTTAAAGTCAAGGTGGCAATCTCAGTTCTGATAATATTTTTGGGTCATGTATTAACTTAAAATTTGCTGCCTACTGATCCCTGATGCTTAGTATTATTCAATGTTGATTCAAGCTGGCACTGATTTCGATCACTGCAAGCGTAACTTCTTGTTGGATTCAGTGTAAATTTGCTCCAATGCACCTTCTGCATTTTCAACTAATAGCAAACTCATCAACTACATCAGCTATACATCCTCATCATAAATTTTTCTGAAAAGCATAATTTCAGGATTCAGGAGAAGGATTAATCTATCATTCACCCATGCTAATGAGACTTGTGCATGTTAATAGCCATTTTTGCCCCAAAGTTTCCGGTCAGGAATTTGGACGAGCTATGAGTCTGATATGGTGATTATGCGTCCAGCAATCTAGCCCCATGGACAGTCCACAGCTCTGCACAATAAGAGCCTCAAAAAATAATTTAAGACAAAAATACAAACTCCAAAAAAATTCCCATAATGAAATACTTATTCTGAGTCCACATGCACCAAACAAATGCATTTAAAGTTTTAATAGGTGTGTGATGTTGCTGGTTTAATAACAAATGGACATGCTGGGGAATTAGTAGGCAGTCAGGTACTATTTCCAATTTACATTTGGAAGTTACAGTAAGAATTTCAATGACGCTGGACAACTTTATGGATGAAACTAACTGTTGGGCAGTAGAATTAAAAGTTAAAGCCTGTGTGGAAAGTTAAATAAAATGTAAAAACGGCAGAATAGAAACAGTTGAAATTGAAAATAGATAATTGCATCCTTTCGCAACAAGGAAGAAAAGACATGGGCCATTTGTGTTTTTTCAATGTTGCTGAGTTAGTCTTCAGTGAATTGAAATAAATCTGGGCTATTGGTAGGCTTGTTTAACAAGAATCGTTTTCTACTTCATCACTCACCAAGTCCACAGTTTTCCCACCCTTTAGTTTAATTCAGTGAGAAATGATACAATGCTGAGTGAAATTTCAGGCTAACATCCTGTCCTATCCTGCTTGAAGCTGCACCTTCCAGGAGGTCTGCTGTCCAACCAACAGACAAGACAACCATCACCTGCACAAGATTCCATTCTCAATCTAGCAATCCAGAGGTAGACTAGAAATTAAGGAGCATTTCCTGCAAAATTTCTGACCATACCAACACCTTCATTAATCTACTCACATCCTGAGTCTTCTTATACTCTCCAACATTGAAACTTGCATGAGAGGAAGTAACAAAAAAAAAAGGAATACATAAAAAGGAGAAAGGAAGGACAATATCTGCTGCTATATGGTACCTTTCATGATCTCAGGGTATCCCAAAGTGCTTACAAAGAATTAAGTACCTTTGAAGATTGTCCCTGTTATAAAATAGGAAACATGGCAACCAATTTGTGAACAGAAACGTTATAATAACTAGATAATCTATTTTAATGAAACTACTTAAAGTTTAAATATTGCCCAGAAGAGTGGAATGAATTGCCGTTCTCTACAAAATATGTTATGTGATTTTTACATCCTTTTCTGCAGGCAAATATGGCTTTTGTTTAACTTTGCATCCACAACATAATACCTCTTGAAATGCCACAATGGGCTTTGCCTCCAACAAGGCATTTGTACCTGATGCAGCAAACCTTATGGCCATGTGTAACAAAAGAACAAAGAAAATTACAGCACAGGAACAGGCCCTTCGGCCCTCCAAGCCAGCGCTGATCCAGATCCTCTATCTAAACCTGTCGCCTATTTTCCAAGGATCTGTATCCCTCTGCTCCCTGCCCATTCATGTATCTGTCTAGATACATCTTAAATGACGCTATCGTGCCCGCCTCTACCACCTCCGCTGGCAACGCGGTCCAGGCACCCACTACCCTCTGCGTAAAGAACTTTCCACACACATCTCCCTTAAACTTTTCCCCTTTCACCTTGAAATCGTGACCCCTAGTAATTGAGACCCCACTCTGGGAAAAAGCTTCTTGCTATCCACCCTGTCTATACCTGTCATGATTTTGTAGACCTCAATCAGGTCCCCCCTCAACCTCCATCTTTCTAATGTAAATAATCCTAATCTACTCAACCTCTCTTCATAGCCAGCGCTCTCCATACCAGGCAACATCCTGGTGAACCTCCTCTGCACACTCTCCAAAGCATCCACATCCTTTTGGTAATGTGGCGACCAGAACTGTACGCAGTATTCCAAATGTGGTCGAACCAAAGTTCTATACAACTGTAACATGACCTGCCAACTCTTGTACTCAATACCCCGTCCGATGAATGAAAGCATGCCGTATGCCTTCTTGACCACTCTATCGACCTGCGTTCCACCTTCAGGGTACAATGGACCTGAACACCCAGATCTCTCTGTGCATCAATTTTCCCCAGGGCTTTTCCATTTACCGTATAGTTCGCTCTTGAATTGGATCTTCCAAAATGCATCACCTCGCATTTTAACATGGTATTGAAAGGTTCAATGGATGTTTTTTATAGCTCCTGAATTATGGATATGTCATAATGATAGAAAACTCTGTGTTTGGGCTAACATTAAGCTGTTTGGTTATGAAGAGTAGTATGCTTTCACCTACGTGTCATGCTTCAAGTGTCCTAGTTAAGATAAAGTCTGAGACCTTTATATCCTCAGGTCAGATGCTATAACACAGTGATTATATCATGAGCATGTCACTTAAAGGTATACTGCATTCTAACTATGGAGCATAATGCAATGGGCTGAATACTATATTTTGTGGCTAAGTGTCAGTTTTGTTGAGTTTCACAGATATTTCTCTCCACGAGGTGTAATAAGTTATCTCACTGTGTCGTACCAAACTTGCCTCATTAACTACCTACTGCATCCCTCTAGCAGTCCTCCACCTGGTTCTAGCCCCAACTTACCACTTGTCATTAGCAGAAAGACATAACACTCACTGGTTATCCACCAAAAGACTGGCATCCCTGACACCCACACCATCTTTAAAAGGTGAGCGCTGGCATTCTGAAGTTGTCCTGCCCTTCAAAGGAAAATTTTTCCAAAGATGGTCTGAGAGAGGGAAATGGTGTCACAATTTCCATCAGGGACTTAGAGGTCCTGATGGATGGGTGGTGTGTGGATGGGTGCCCTTTTCTCAGAGAACAGGCAGAGAAGATCATGCCACCAGACTCTGGCAGCCTAGGTCTTACTCTCCATGGTCCAGATGAATGGTCAGCAGTGCCACGAGAAGGTCAATGACCCTGTCCGCTCTGCCAGGGTAAGTGCCATATTTTTCTCTCTGCTACCTTACACTCACTCTATCCCTGCTACTGCATTCACCTCCCACCAATGCTCATGCTGCACCACTCTCACTATTGCATGCAGTATCTTCCCGCATTCATACTTTTCACCACCTCCAGCACCCCCCAACCCCTAATATCTTACACCACTAATACTCTATGACCTCTGCACTGTTTACTCCAGCACTAATGGTTGTGCCACCCACTTTCATCTCACACAATCCCTCACTTTCTCTCATTCTAGGAGTAAACAGACCAGAACAAAACTTAGTGGGAAGCTAAGGAAGTGATTGCTGGGCCCCTTGCTGAGATATTTGTATCATCGACGGTCACAGGTGAGGCGCTGGAAGATGGAAGAATGGCTAATGTGGTGCCATTATTTAAGAAAGGCTGTAAGGAAAAGCCAGGGAACTATAGACAGGTGAACCCTACATCAGTGGTGGGGATATTATTGGAGGGAACTCTGAGGAACAGGATTTATATGCATTTGGAAAGGCAAGGACTGATTAGGGGTAGTCAACATGGCTTTGTGCATGGGAGATCATGTCTCACTAATCTGATTGAATTTTTCGAAGAGGTAACAAAGAAGATTGACGAAGGCAGAGTGATAGACGTCTATATGGACTTCAGCAAAGCATTTGACAAAATTCCACATGGTAGACCAGTTAGTAAGGTTAGATCACATGGTATCCAGAGGATTCTGGCCAATTGGATATGAAATGGTTTTGAAGGTAGGAGGCAGGGGGTTGTGGAACAGGGTTGCTTTTTGGACCGGAGGGCTGTGACCAACGGTGTGCCACAAGGATCAGTGCTGGGTTCACTACTTTTCATCATTTATATAAATGATTTGGACGTGATATGAAAGGGCATGGTGTTAGTAAGTTTGCAGATGACACCAAAATAGGTGGTGTAGTGGACGGTGAAAGAGATTATCGCAGAGTATAATGGGACCAGATGAGCTGGGCCAATGGGCCAAGGAATGGCAGGGAGTTTAATTTAGATAAATATGGGGTGTTTTATTTTGGTAAGGTAAACCAGTGCAAGACTTATACAGTTAAAGGTGAGGCCTGGAAAGTGTTGCCAAACAAAGAGACCTATGGTGCAGGTGCGTAATTCCTTGAAAATGGAGCCGCAGGTAGACAGGGTGGTGAAGAAGGCATTTGGCATACTTGCCTTCATTGGTCAGAACATTGAGTATAAGAGTTGGGACATCATGTTGCAGTTGTACACTTTTAGAACACAGCATACAATTCTGGTTATCTTCCTAAAGGAAAGATGTTGTTAAACTTGAAAGGATGTGGGAAAGATTTACAAGGACGTTGCCAAAGTTGGAGGGTTTGAGAGCAGAAAGATTTAACAAGGACCTGAGGGGCAACTTTTTCATGCAGAGGGTGTTACGTGTATGGAACGAGCCGCCAGAGGAAGTGGTGGAGGCATGTTCAATTACAACATTTATAAGGCATCTGAATGGGCATATGAATAGGAAAGGTTTAGAGGGATATGTGCCAAATGCTGGCAATGGTCAGATTGTGATGTCTGGTCAGCACGGACGAGATGGTCTGAAAGGTCTGTTTCTGTGCTGTATGACTCTATGACTTTATGAAAAGGGTGTTAAGAACCAGTACAGGTGCTAGGGTATGTAATAGTAGGGTCATCACCCACGATGAGGAGAGAATCCTGGCCCTCACAGGTAAACCCAGGACCATTCCTCTCACCAACTGATTAAGTACCATTCTTCCTCCCTGCACATTAACCCTGCTGTCTGATTCATCCATTGCACACCACTTCTAACCATTTGTTATAATATTGTCTCTACATTGTGTCTTGAAGGTACCTATGTGATGCTTATAGCCACTTTAGAGAAGTAGGCTGCTCCATGGACAGTTTGGTGGCTGCCATGGAGGTCTGGGCACCCTCTGGATTTGCTGAATATGTCCACACATCCTACTTCATCGCCACAGCCTTTAGTCCTCATGATTGAGAGTATGTGACAGGGAGTTAGGGGATCCTGCTGCTAACTCCAGGTGCCTTTTCCTCAAAAGGAGACAGGGTGTTGCCAGGAACTATCCAGCTGGAGAAGAAACCACACACAAGCCCTTCAGAAGTCTATACTCAGGAAACTTCAGAAGTGGCTGGGCCCTCTACCTCTATCTTGCCTGACCCTTTTAGTAGAGCTTCAAGTTGAGGAGGGTCTGCATGCCTCATGCCTGAAGATTCTCAGCAGGTCAAGCCCCTCGGGTTACTTGACCAAACCTCCAATGCCAATGCGTTCCACTGTCAAACGGGCTCCTTGCACATTGGTTTGGGTTTCAAGATAGGCCTCTCTGGACTTCTTCTGCAATTCTGCCACATTTTTAACCCATATCCTTCAGTCCCCTATATGATTCCAACCAACATCTTTGACAGTGCAGAACTCCTTCATTACCAGACTAGAGTCTCCGTCTAGAGTTTGTACTCATGACAATGGAGTTGGTCCTGAATCTACAAGCTTCTGACTCAGATGTGAATTTTACTAACTGACCTATAAAGCTGACATATAGGAAGAAATAAGGAAAAGAAATAATAAAATCGAATTTCTTAAATAAAGGGTGCAACATAATTCCTGAAATAATTGCCCTCTATTTTGTTGCTCATTTTGCATTTGCTCACTTGGTTTTGCATTGAATAATGTACAAATTTGACTCATTCATTTGTACCTGTGTGTAAATATCATGCACCCTACTGAGAATAACATTTTAAATTCAAACACCCTGGAACCCAGATGCATTTCAATTTGTTTTCTTAGACACGAAGAAGGTCTTAATCAGGACATTATCAGGCAAGTTAAATTTCTGAAAAGTCAAAAATGTTCCATTCAGAAACTATCTGCAGATTTGTCGCCATTAATAATGGCTTCCACCTAAGAGAAATGCAATATTTGTGAATAGAAGCCCTTTTTCTTATGTAGTTTTTATAATTATAGTACTAATTTTATTAGAATGTATCATAAATATTTACTATAATGGTTGTCTTGCAAAGTGCAATTGGGAGTCTGTCAATAGTGATGGCAAGTTAGTTTGGAACTTAAATGTGGCCTGCCCTCTTCCAGTTGAAACTTGAACACCTTAATGTTTTGATTACAATTCATAAGTATACAGAACATAAATCTAATAGAATGAAAACATTTCCAAATCAATTTTGGTTGTCATTGTCAATGCATTTCTCTATATTTGAAAGCAACATTAATCCTTTCGCTGTTAAAGGTGCCTGACAAAAAGAAATCGAAATTCATACCATACTGAGATAGAAAATGTTATGATATTGATTGTCACATATCTTTCTATGCTTGTTTAACAAAATGAAATACTTTCTATTTGTCAAGCTATCCTAAGTTGTTAACTATTAGTGGCAGAATTTAGATATTCCACTCATAGGACATAATCAGGACTAAGATTTTTATATGAGATAACAAGGTGTAGAGCTGGATGAACACAGCAGGCCAAACAGCGTCAGAGGAGCAGGAAGGCTGACGTTTCAGGCCTAGACCTTTCTTCAGAAA
>NC_063356.1:35531906-35588082 GCF_021869965.1 Rhincodon typus | reverse complement strand
ACCTTGTTATCTCAGATTCTCCAGCATCTGCAGTTCCTACTATCTCTAAGATTTTTAGATGGTTTCCACTATGAACAAGATACAAAGATTTGTTAAAAATAGAGAAAAAATATGAAATATTTATTGAGAAAGAAATGTCTTAATTTCTTAAACACAATAGCATGATGTGAGCATTCTAAAAACAAAACGTTCCTTAAAAGTATTAGAGTGAAACAATGTATTTAAGTTTATAACCCTTCATGGAGAGAAATCAGAGTTAATCAGACGCTTCTGAGTCACTCGACCCGAAATATTAACTGTGATTTCTCTCCACAGATGCTACCAAACCTGCTGAGATTTTCCAGCAATTTTTGTTTTTGTTTCTGATTTACAGCATCCGCAGTTCTTTCAGTTTTTATAACCCATCATGCCTTGGATAAGGTGGTGGTTTCCACATGTCAAGTCAAGTCACCATAGTCTTATCAGACCATAGAGCTGTTGTCTCATTAGAGAGAGACAACTAGTGGTGATTTAACCTGAGAGCCACCATACCTCAGTTGAGGGAGAGGTTGAGAAAGAGAGGCCTTCATGGTAACTTCAGCTGGTGCAGGGATTGAGCCTACACTAGTGGCATCACACTGTTTCACAAACCAACCGTCCAGCTAATGGAGCTAAACCAGACCCCTTTCCACACGTAATTCACTAGAGACAGGTACATAACATTGGTGGGTAGAACACAAAAGGAGGCTGGACACACCCCAAAGAGAGGGAAGAAAGAATGGGAGGGAGTGTTACAATGTTTTGCCTTGAACCTTCTGCTAGCTAGATACCACACATTTACAACTTCACAATCCATGGCATCTAACTGAATATAAGTGTAATATAGTTAAATAAAACTAACAAATTGCAAGTTTGATCCTTAACGTGTACTACATTCTGTCTCAGTAAAATTAATGAACAGATGAAGGTGAAAGATCTTGTGGTGTTATTTAAAAAGAGGATCGTCCTCAGGCAAATTGGCCAATATTTATTCCTTAATTACCATAACTAGAGATTATGCAGTCATTGTCTCTTTGCCATGGGACCTTGCTGTATAGAAATCTGCTGCTGCATTTCTTTTCATCACAACATCAGAAATATTTAATTGGTTTTAAAGTACTTTGGGATATTGTGAGATTGTTGAAGATACGATGAAAGAAGTAGTTCTATTTTTGCAGACTCCCAAAATTTCAGTGCTATAATGATGATGAACATTTGCATGCGATTTACAGATCGCAGATGGATCCCACAACTGCAGAAGAAATATCGACCGAAAGAACAGCAGATGCTGTGAGTCAGAAACAAAAACAGAAGTTGCTGGAAAGGCTCAGCAGGTCTGGCAGCATCTGTGAACAGAAATCAGTTAACATTTCAGGTCCCGTGACCCTTCCACAGAACTATTCTGAGGACGGATCACAGATCCAAAACCTTAACTTATTTCTCTTCACAGAAGCTGCCAGACCTGCTGAGCCTTTCCAGAAACTTCTGTTTTGTGTGCAGAAGAAGTATCAGTGGACAAATGACAAGCCATTCCTGCAGCCATAAAGCACTGCAGATAAACTGCAGACTAATCCCATACTTGCGAGTCCTGGCAGCAATACAGCTTTGAGGCTGCCTAATGACAAGTCCACAAAGGAGGCCCCACAGATTCTGAAGAAAGACAAGTCCAATCAGAAAATCTAAATGAGTCTATTGAAAAGGAATGGTGAGTCAACACAATAGCATGACGTGAACATCGTAAGGACAAAACTTTCCATAAGAGATCAAACAAAATTACAGGTGCTAGAGCAGATCAATGCATTTGTGCTATATCGCCATTGTGCCTTGGATATGATGTTGGTTTCCATGCACCATTCATCAGAGATAAGCTCCATAGTGTCAGGTGGGTAGACTGCAAAAAGTGTCTGGCCACAGCCCACAGAGATCAAAGAAAGAAGCAAGGGAGTGTTACAATATGGGACTTTGGATAGTGGCAAGTGTTTCCATACCATAGGGAGGTGTGTGGGTTTAGTACTATTCACAAAAGGAAGAAAAGGAGCTGCTACCTTCTCAGAAATTGCCCCTGATGGGCAAGGGCACCCTCAAATGGTTGCACCTCCCTCTCTTCCCAACATTTTAACCACATCAAAGAGGAAACAGGCTACCACTCCTGCCCATCTGCCCACACTATTATGCTGTTGACAGATTATTTGACACTTACGTTCAAGTGACCCTTAGTTATTAATCTACATATGATGGTAAGTTGCTGATTTTAGTGCCCACCCAACTTCTGTGTTTATCTTGAGTGTGAGTGAGAAGGTGATGGGTTGGGCACCTGTCTGAGAGAATTTACTCTTACCGCTGAAAACACACCCAGAGGAGGCATGTAATACTGCATCCCTTGATAGTTTTGTTCTCATTATTAGCCCAAAATCTTGGTAGATTTTTTTGAAGTTTGTGTACTGTGGCATAGTGAATAAACTGAACATACCAATATAGGTACATACAAACTTTTGGAATAGGAGCCAAAATAGACCATTCAGCCCCTCAATCCTGTTCCACCATGCAAAAAGATCATGACTGAAGTGTTTGTGTTTCGAATTCTACATTCCCATCTACCCCTGATAACCTTTGATTCCTGTGTCTAACAAAAATCTATCTATCCTCGCCAGAAAAATATTTGATGACACCCATCTCCAATGCCTTCTGACAAAAAATTCCAAAGTTGCACAACCTCTAAGATGAAACAATTTTTCTCATCTCTGTCCAAAAAGGGCAATCCTGAATTTAAAATAGTGGCCCATAATTCTGGACTGATTCACAAGAGGATACATCCTTTCTACCTCCAACTTTAAGACCATTTAGGATCTTTTACACTCTAAATCAAGTCACCCATTACTCTTCTAAACTCCAGTGGAAACAAGCCCAATCTGTCCAACCTATCCTCACAAGGCAACTCATTCATTTCAGTTATCGATCTAGTAAACCTCCATTGAACCTCACCCAGTACTTTTACATCTTCCAAAATGAAATTTGTAAGATTGAATATCTTGCTCCCAAAATGCTATTCCTTCCTTAGCCTTCCAAGGCAAAAGTACTGAGCTCCACAGCTATTTTTTCACAATTGTTGGACTCCTAAAACAACTATTTTTAAAGTCTTGTTTAATGAGTCATATTTCTGACATAAATGTTGAAACTTGCAAATGAATAAGCAAAACAGGGTGCAGCTTCCCTCTAAATTATTACAGCATCTCTTGCTTAATGAGTTCAGCTCCAAGAAGTTTGAATCATAGAATCCCTACAGAAAGAGGCCATTTGGCCCATCAAGCCTGCACTGACACCTTGTACAGCATCCCACCCAGATCCACTCCTGATCCCTATAACTGAACACTTACCATTGGCTAATCCACCTAACCTGCACATCCCTGGACACTATAGGGCAATGTAATGTGGCCAATCCATCTAACCTCCATATCTATGGACTGTTTAAGGAAACCAGAGCACCCGAGGAAAGCCACACAGGTACAGGGAGAATGTGCAAACTCCACACAGACAATCACCCGAGGGTGGAATTGAACCCAGCTCCATGGCACTATAAGGCAGCAGTGCTAACAACTTACAACACTGGTTTCAATTAATACTGTATGGTTTTGTTAACTTATATACCACTGAGGTGTTTATGCAACTTGTATTCAAACACTTTTTGACTGCAAACTGTTGACTGTCCTGAAATTCTTCTGAGTTTATTATTAAAGAAATGCTCTGGTTCTACTATTTTATAAAAACAGCTTGTCTTTTTTTCTATCTTTTAATAGCCTATTTAATGTGTTAAAAATGTGTCCACATCCACCTTAGTAATTAAATGAAAATGATGAAGATATACAACTTTGCTTTTCATTATTAATAATGTATAACTCTGCTTTGAAGACATAGGGATTATGTTACAGTAAATAATGTCAGAGATACAGTCATTATAGAGATACAGGTCCAGAACTTTGACTGTATGGCACTCTGTGCAGCCTCCTTATGATGGGGAGAATTCACACATTCATTACATGTTAGCAGAGAACGTGCCACCTTAAAGGTGCAAGACTCCTATCTGAAACAGCATTAGTCATCTCGCACATGCAAATAAGAGGTTTAGTGTTATAATGAAGCTGCTATGCAAGATTAGTTTGCACTCAGGCAACCAGCACCTGCGACTTTCAGGAAACCCATGTCAACAGTCTAACTTGTGATTCCTGATGTGATCACCAGTGACCCAGGCAGTGACCATCACCATGGCATCCACAGGGGGAACATAGAGGGCCAAGTGAGCGTCATTAAGGTTTAATGGCAGAGCTCAGGGGCAGGAATGTCAATTGGAAGCAAAATTCAATATGGTCTCCACATGGGGATGGTTATGGGTGAAAATGGGCTATCAGTGCCATGCGAGGAAAAAGAGGACATGGAAGCTTTGAGGGTGAACAGGTGATGCCTAATGCTGATGGTGCCCACCGCAAATTGTATTCCACACCGTCACTTACTGTTCTCTAGATACTAACTGCAACAGGAATGACTGGGACAATACTTGGATGGGCAGAATCAGCGTCAGTTTGATGGGGGAATTTGCAGAATGCTGGAAACTTGGACATTGATGGGCAAATATATGAAGTATGCACTTGCAGATTGCAGCTACATTTAAGTCCCAATCATTTCTTCGCCCCTTTGCAATGCATGTAGATTGAACATGCTTAGGGTTCAAAACCTGGTCAAAGATGTTTTGCAATTGGTGCTTGCAAAATGAATGTTTGCATTTCAACAATGTAGACATTACTGGCAATGACCTAAATGGAGCTGAATGCTAGTCAAAAGTACCCATCAATTTTGAAACTTCCAAGAGTGCTGTGGGAGATGGAGAACAATGCTTCATCATCTGTCATGGAGACATTAAAAATGGACTGTACCGAATGCAATAAAAAGTTGAATGATTGATGTGGGTCTGGGTTCAAAGTGCAGTGGAAATGTTTTAGACGTAATGTGTTGGTCACTCAGCGGGCACAGCATCGACACCAAGTTGGTGCACATGCTGGGGGCCTGGGTTGGGGCAGGGCTGTAGTGGAGCAGAAGACAGGACTGTTGTATGTCCAGTTCCACTGCAAGTGGTCTGGGGGACCCTCCAGTGTAGTCTGGACAGAATGCGACACACCATCCTGGCAGGCCGTGGTCTGCACTATTGGAGGAGGCAACGAGGCAATGCAACAGAATGCTGAGGAACTGGGCAAGCAGGAGCAGTCTTCTGAGGAGAGGGATTTTGGAGGGGAGGAAGCTCCCCATGTGTGACAGAACTCAGCTGCTTTGAGTATGGTAAACCGGATAGGACCCAATTAACACCTGATTCCAGTTGATGGGAGCTGGGATCGAAAAACCGTCACAGACTGTGGACTAGTGGTTGCTCATCGTACCAGCATTTGATTTGAATTGTATGGGAGAACGACAGCCTCTATTCTACTCCTTGCATTCCCTTTTGCTGTCTGTAAATAAAAACTCATATTTGGATCTGTTCGATAGCTTGCCTGAATGTGATGTTGCCCTATGGGCAATATCAGTATGCAGGTCTCCAGTGACCGAGGGAGGGTGGTTAGATGGGATGTAGCTAAGGGCAGGTAAACTGGGTGGCTGGTGTGTAAATAATAACTAGGGTGAGAGAACTGGGGTTATGTGTGTGACAGAGAGTCAGCCATGTGCTGTGAGTAGCGTGCTTTACTGGCCGCTGTAACATTCAATTATGTTGTAAGGCCCAGGCGCAGATGCCAGCAATGTTGGTGTTTCAGCAGAAATCCAGCATGTCGCGAAATGCTCTGGGAATGGCACATGGTAAAATGGGGCTAGCGTCAGGCCCAGGAAACACTGTAGGACTAGATAGTTTATGAGGTGACTTGGTAAGACACGGCAAGAGATCTCACTAGGCCTCACCACAAAAAAACCCTTCAAAAATTTGACCAAACTGAGAGCCAAGTACACCTATGATTTGGCCCTAGCAGTTTTATATAATATTATCAGTTAGAGTTTAGAGGAATGAGTGTGATCTTATTGAGATATATAAAGTGCTGAGGAGATTTAATAGGCCTAATGCTAAAAGAATGTTTCCCTTGTGGCAGAGACTACAACTAGAGGACGGAGCTTAAAATTAAGAGGTCTCGTACATAACGTGGAGATGAAGAAGGTGGCTCCCAAAATCTGTGTGTCTTTGGAACTTCTTTTTCCAGACAGTAATGCATTATTACATTAAGGCAGTAGTAGATAAATTCTTGACTAAAAATGGGGTCAAACGTTATTAGAGGCCAGCAGGAATGTAAAATTAAGTCCACAATCAAATCAGCCATGATCTTAATGAATGATGGATCAGCCTTGAGGTGCTCAATGGCATATACCAATCTAAACTTCCTGCAATTTCTTTTAATTCATTCATAGGATTTGGATGTTAATGGTTGGGTCATCAATTATTGTTCATTTTTAGTTGCCCTTGGGAAGGTGCTGGTGACCTGCCACCTTTAACCATTGCAAGGTCGATCCAAAATGCCATTGGTGAGGGTTTTCTAGGATTCTCACCCAGTCACACTGAAGGAACAGCAATATACTTCCAGTGAGGATGGTGAGTGGCCTGGTGGGGAACCTTTAGGTGATGGTGTTCCAATGTATCTACTGCCCTTGTCCCTCTAAGTGGTAGAGGTTGAAGATTTGAAAGGTGCTTTCTAAGGAGTGTTGATGAGCTGTTGCAGCACATCTTGAAGATGGTACATACTGCTGTTGGTATATGTCACTAGTGGAGGGAGTTAATGTTTGCAGATGTGGTGGCTATCAAGCCAGCTGCTTAATCCTGGATGTGTCAAGTTTCTTGAGCACTAATTCTGGCAAGCAAGGAACATTCCATCACAGTATTGAGTTGTGCTTTCTCATGATGGAATGGCTTTAGAGTTAGGAGGCGAGTTACTTGCTGCAGGATTCCCAGCTCTGACCTGCTCTTGTAGCCATTGTAGTTAATGGCTAGTCCAGTTCAGCTGGGGATTCAGTAATGGTAATGCAACTGATATGTGGTTAGATTCCCTTTTGTTGGAGATGGTCATTGCCTGACATTTGCTTGGCAAAAATGTTACTTGCTACCTGTCAGTCCAAGCCAGGTCTTATGGTATATGGAAATAGATTGCTTTAGTGTTTGAGGGGTTGTTAATGGCACTGAATATTATGCAATCTTCAACAAATATCCCACTTTTGACCTTATAATGGAGGGAATATCATTAATGAAACAACTGAAGATGATGAGACCTATTACACCTCCCTGCGGAACTCTTTCAGAGATGGGCAGTGTGGTGGCTCAGTGGTTAGCACTACAGCCTCACAGCGCCAGGGATCTCGGTACAATTCCACCCCCAGGTGACTGTCTGTGTGGAGTTTGTACATTCTTCCTGTGGCTGCATGGGTTTCCTCTGGGTGCTCTGGTTTCCTCCCACAATCCAAAGATGTGTAAGCTAGGTGGATTGGCCATGGTAAATTGCCTGTAGTGTTCAGGGATGTGTAGAATAGGTGGGTTATAGGGGGATGGGTCTGGGTGGAATGCTCCACGGGTTGGTGTGGACTTGTTGGGCTGAAGGGCCTGTTTCCATACTGTAGGGATTCTATGAAAAAATGTCCTGGAGCTGAGATGACTGACCTCCTTGACTATCTTAATTTGCACAAGGCATGATTCCAACTGTAAAGATTTTTCCCCCAAATCCCATTGACTTCAGTTTTTCTAGGGCTCTGTTAAGCCATACTGAGTCAAATGTGACCTTGATGTATTTCTCACCCAACCCGTCTGGAGGTCACCATGTTTGGACTAAGGCTGTATTAAGATCAGGAGCAGAGTGGCCCTGGCAGAAACCAAACTGAACAATAGTGAACACAGCAGGCCAGGTGACATCAGAGGAGCAGGAAAGCTGATGTTTTGAAGGGTCCCGACCCAAAGTGTCAGCTTTCCTGCTTCTCTGATGCTGCCTGGCCTGCTGTGTTCCTCCAGCTCCACACTGTGTTATCTCGGACTCCAGCATCGGCAGTTCTTACTATCTCTGAATGTTAGTGAGTTGGCAAGTACTGCTTAATAGCTCTGTTGCTGACTCCTTCTATCACTTTATTGATGATAAAATGTAGACTTGATGAGGCGGTAATTGGCTGGCTTGGCAGCAAATCTGTGCTGGCACACACCCTGTTGTAACACACTCTAAATGAAAATAATTCAAGTAGATTTTGATGCAATGGACAACTGACATGCAGAAGGTAAATGCATTTAATTTAGATAAATGCAATGCTATACATTTAGCAAGAACAATGATAAATATACTAACAATACAAGATACACAATTTAAGTCTGTCATGAAGAAAAGGGAACTTAGTAATATTATGAAACTTAACTCAAGATTTATGAGCAGTGCTATGAATTGACAGGCAACATAAATTGAATACCATGCTATATTGTCAGGCCAATTCAATATAAAATAAAATTTATCACATTTTATTCCAGTATACAACTTTGGTTAGGCATCATTTGGAATACTAGAAACTGAACTCACAACGGAGTAGTGGACACATGGACTTAAGATACACATCAGTCTAGATCAAAAGCACATAATTGTCATGTAATTCTGGGGCACACCTGAGCCTGGAGGCCTGAAGTATGAGTGAGATTGGCCTTTGGCCCTTGTTGTAATAACCTATCATTAATTTGGGCCATTGCCTCACTGTTTCTTTTCTTGTCTCTCTCAGGGATATCATGTTACTGCTGGAGGATGACAGATTCATAAATTCTAACGTTCAAAGCATCATGTACATATAGGCAGGCACAAAAACTATTTGGTCTTTTCCCATCTTTCAGACTGTACTGTGCTCAAAACATCAGTGTTTTATTTTATTGTGATAATTACAATCTCTAGAGATCAATAGCTTTTAAACAAAATTTGAATTCAAGTTACTGACTCAAACAATCACACAAGGTTTCACATTTTATGATTTTTGATATCACAGACAAACTAAAACCAACATTGGCTAAAATTAACAACAAATACAGAAAGTACTGGAAAGTCTCAACAGTTCTGGCAGCCATATAAAGAGAGAAACAGAGTTAGTTTATAATAATCTCCCAGACCCTGCAAGACATGGATAATGGTGAGTCAGTTGGAAAAATACAGCGAGATCAGAAAAATTAGATTTGTGTCATTGAGAAAATAGTCTGATTTTCACCAAGTTTTGAACAATGTATTGTTATTATTACTGTCTATCTGTACTTCAATTTTACACAGTTTACTATTCTCACGTGCAGTGAAGAGAAACTAGACAACGACAACCCCTAACATGAAGTTGAGAGGGATGTACCTGGCAGCTGCAGCTCATCACTCACTCCTCTGGGCCTGCATCTTGGCCAATAATCCCCAATATCATGAGGCATACAACATAGGTAACGACTGCTTACATACTCTAGCCAGGGAGGTTGGCTTTGGACATGCACCAGCCTCAACACATTATCAATGACATATCTCCAATTCATTTCGAATAGAGTTTTCCACTTCAGTGCTGCACTTTGGAGTGCACAGGCACTTTTCATTGTGAAGCTACAGCCAAGTCAGGAAGGGACAGGCATACTTCTTATGCATCAGAGCAGATTGCACTGAGTTCTCTTCACTTGCTTCAATAACGCTTACTCTCTTGGCATCAATTTAGATGCTCACAGCATCTCGACCTTGCCTTTTGCACTTTGTTGCTTCATTCTGAACTTGCAGGCTTGCAATATTTCTGTCCTACCTTGTTTTTTTTGCACAGACTGTAAACCAGGAGGTTTGTCACAGTTGTCAGCAGTCATCAGACAAGGGGGTGGACATGTTGCTTCATGGTGACGTCAATCCTACAGAATTTGCCAGCAGCTTGTGTGACAAAGAAACTGCATGTGCATCAACCAAATGGCCATGCCTCTTTAAGTAAGGGAAGAAGTCCTTGGTCAAGTTGACAGGAACTGTTATCAGTCAGGGAGTTATGGCACGATGAGCAAAGAGAAGCATCAAGTCTCAGTCGAGGCTTAGACTTACTCAATTGGCTGCTTCTGGCAATCAGTGTTAGGGGTTCCAGTCTCGGGAGTGGAGTATGGTCAGCCCTGCAAGTCAAGCACAGCACGTCACGCAATTAGTGATTAGTCAGTTTGGGAGCTGAAAAGATAGATGTCAGGGGGTGGTTAATAGGTAAAGCTATCCTTTCAAGCCAGATTGATTGGAAAGCGGTTGGGGATGGTGGGGGGGGTGGGGCGGGTGGAGGTGGTGGGGTGGTGGTGACGGTGTTGGCGGCCACAGTCAGTCCTGGGGCTCCGTCCATTGAGAGTCAAGATGTGTTATCAGGAGTCACCACTGTGGTGGAGGTATGGTCAGTTGTGGGGATTGGAGCCAGCATGATGAAAGGCTGAGGGGAAAATAATTTTGATGGGGTGTGTAACTCAACATATAAGGTGGGAGATGATAATGCATTAGAAGACAGGCATTACTTTGGGTGGTAGCAGTCATTATCAATGCTTCACTGACACTTTGGCTTCAATGGGATCAGTGCATCATGATGGTTGGCACGCTAAGCTGCAAGTCCAGGGCTCCTGGTCAATGTTGGGAGATGAAGATTTAAAGAGTTGGTTGGTGGTCGTGTTGGGGTGGAGGGCAGAATCAATGGGGTCGGCGGGGAATGCAAGAAAGAAAGGAACATGAAAGTTTAGATGGCCCCCTAGATTATCAGGCTAAGGTTGTGGCTCACACTGCCTGAGCTGTCTTCAATCTTCATCCAAATCAGAGATGCTCAATGGAAATCAGAAATGGCTGCCAACACACCTGTGTGGGCAGACTAAGTGGTTTTGTTTATCTGAGCATGCAGGCTCTAGTTGTGAGTGATTTGAGCCCCTTCAAGAGACAATTTCATGAATTAGGCACTTGTACAGTGCAGGTTAAAGACATGTATAATTCAGAGATCTCCACTCGAGTAACACATACTGAGCAAAGATGTCAACTACAAATCCTGGTCACAAACAATCTTAACCATGTCATTGATCTTTATAGAATGATTAAACTCTTCTCCGTACATCAGAAATGATCACAAGTGACCTTAAAGAGTTACTTGCAGGTCACAATTCATAATTATAAGGTCATAAAGCTGATTTCCTCTCACATTGAACTGTCTGACAAGCAATGTTGCCTTTCTTGGGTGATTGGGGGGCTTGAGGTGGAGGTTGGAGGCAATATTTCAGGAATCCTACTATCTCCTACTGTATTTGTGTAGCATTGCTTGGGCTGAATACACAAGAACAAAGTCACCTATGTCAAAGGGCCAAGTAAAGGCATTCTGTGTCTCTCCTTGTCAAAGTCCTCCATGTCCTAATGTATAGAAGACAGTGTTAAACTTCTTGAGTGTGTTGGGAATTCTGACTGTTTTATCGAGGACCTGTTCCATTTCTGAATATTCCTCACACTGGTTAATTGGATACATGACCAATGTATCCAGCAGTAGCAGGGATTATTATTAGTCTGGCCACAATGCAACCTAGGCACAGAAAAACTGAGGAGGAACAAATATATCAGCAAAACCAAGACTAACAGCAACTTCCAGCCACCAAATAAAGAAGTCATAGGTGCAAGAGCACCTCAATAAAAGTTAACATTAACACATTTTCCACATTTGATGCTCCACATTGAACAATTACAAGACGTTATGCTACACTGGGCGTTAAGAAAAGAGTAGCATTCCTTTAGATTAGGTTTTAACATAGTATGCTGCAAAGGATTGGTAAGCTGTGCCAATTTCTGAAGAACTCCCTTCCCCCTCCGCCATTTCTGAAGACTCCTTTCCCCCTCCCCCACTTCTGAAGACAGAGCTCCCTTCCCCTTCCCCCATTTCTGAAGAAGGGGTTCAGACCCAAAATGTCAAATTTCCTGCCCCTCTGATGCTGCCTGGCCTGCTTTTTCCCTCCAGCTCCACACTGTGTTATCTCTAACTCCAGCATGGGCAGTTCTTACTATCTCCTAGTTTGATTCAACTGTTGCAGTTACAATGACAGTCAATCAGACAGGTGATCATGTAAAGTAGCCACACATTTACAAATGTGAGCTTCTATTTCCAGTGAAGTGAGTCACCTGTGCCACATATGTGCCCTCCAAATGTGTTTTTCTTCATTTCCTTTCCACTGCATGTACTGTGAAGGGCTTATTCTTGGCTGGCAGTGATTGACCTGTTGCACAGTTGGGCTCCAAATATGGCTCTCACAGCAAAAATCCTGGAAGGTCCTAGTAGCGGCAAGTATTTCCATACTGAGAATGTACCATGAAGTAAGTGCCACATCATAGAGGTGTGTTGCAAACATAATGTGGTGAGCGGCAGAGAATGGTGTGAAATGACACTTTAAAAGTTCCTGGAGAGAAACCCACCATGATATGCCCCAAAATGGACACTTAACCAGTTTTTGGTAAAATTCAGCCAATTACTTTGGGTCAAATGATTCTACTTTGATTCCAGATGCAGGTAAAACTTTTGAGAATTTTCAGCACTTTCTGTTTATGTTTCACAATTCCAACATCCATAACATTTTGACTAAATATTTGTTGTGTCACCATAGTCTTACCAGACCATAGGGCTGCTCTCTCATTAGTGAGAGAGAGATGACCACTGGTGATTTAACCTGAGGTTCACAATACCTCAGGAAAACGGAGAGGTTGAGAAGAAGAGTCCTTCATGGTAACCTCAGCCAGCGATGGGAATTGAACCCATGCTTTTAGCATCACCACTGTTTTGCAAACCAACCACTTGGTTAACTGAGCTAAACATTAGTTTGCAAGCAACTAACATAAATGAGATAACATCCTTAATTATAATTGTAGAAATACTTGATAAACCCATATGCACTTATGTTTTATTGCATCATCTCTGCAGAATTGTAGTCTTTATAGTAACCAGTCCAAAGTTATTCCTAACTTCCAAAGAGCTTGCTTCTCCCCATTTTGACTATAATGTTCAGTGACTGATAAGAACCTTTCTTTTAGTCATCCATAAAATTGTGAAAGGACCTCCAGCAAATCGGTTCACTTCAGTAGGTTCCTTACCCCAACCACGCCAGGGTAAATCTTACAAATGTTTCAAAATGTCCTTGGTCTGCATCCCTTTGACCTCCATTCTATTTAGTAACAAGCAGAGAAACAATCTTTTCCCTTCTGCTGACTGTAGCAGCCACTGTCCCTGTATATCAGTCTCTAAGGGATAAATTTTTCTTTCTCTTTGCCCAAATTCCCTGAGGCAGTAAGTTACAAAAAACCAGCACAGCTGCTTCAGGTTTTGTGTTTAGGTGTGAAGTTAGACATTTGGGTTTCAACAGATATAACTGGGCATCTGACTCAGTGGTAACCAAGTTACACCACACCAAAACAAAGTAATATTAGGCAGAATTATCAGGAAGTCACGTGCAATGTTAATTATGCCATTTTACTTCAAGTTAAAGAGAAAGACAAAACATGAGCATTTTATAAAGTCTCACATTTGTAATATGATTTTTAAAACGTAGATAAGACTGATTTTAAGGTAAAGATCACTACAACATTATATTATCCAGAAAGATTTGAAATTAAAGCCATTATTATAACAATATTCTTTCTCTCCTTCCTCTGTGTTTATTTGCTGTTTTACAGCTTCAATTTTACATCAACAAATTATGCTTTGATAAATACTGGCTGCATTAAAAAGAGCATAAAGGGATCAATGCTTTGTCATGCTGTGTTCTTGTTCCCTTTTTGATATTATATGATCTTAGAAAGTAAGGATTAATGCATGATACAATATTTTTAATAAAGCAACAAAAATTGTGCATCAGACTGTTGCACTATATATATTCTCAATTCCATTGATCACAAGAAAGCAGAATTTACAGTTGGAACATTTAAATCACTGTAGAAACCATCACATCACTTGGCAAGTTCTGAATTTTTCTTACTCATCATCGTACCCCAGCTCCCTAGTTCGTTGAAATATTCACAAAGTAATTGATTAATGGTAAATCTATTATGAAATGGGAGCCAGCAATCATAAAATGTAATTTCGTGACCGAAGTGACATAGCAGTATATTCTAAAAATGTTGCAATATAATAGTAATGCCACATCATATAGTATAGATGAAATATGGATATTCAATACACTACGATGTATGGCTAATATTTTTGAGACAGTGCTGGAATTCAATTCTGCAGCATCTAACTGTGGTGTAACAGAGTGAATTATATATTTTTTCCAAATATGCAGGATGTCACAAAATACTTTGTCTTTTGTGAGATCAAATGGATTAGTTTCAGCAAGCACATCTGCAGAAAAAACTAAATTCAAAGGCATTCATTATTCTAAAACATTTTTGTTGATTTAAGAATGAGCCAGGGCGTTTTGTAGATTTATATTAAAATTAATTATATAAAAAATAATCATACATTTGAATTTCATCTGTCTTTTGTCAGTTTTTAATTTGCAAATGTGGTATTGGATGTTTACTTTTACTAATATCTAAACAGTTTAATTCCATAAGAATGAAAAAAAAAATGTTTATTTTGAAGTGGTAAGTCTAACTGAATTGTTTTATTAGATAGTGCAGGACTTAATCTTGAACAGTATTTTGAATCTACAATTACATAAAATGAACACAAAAATTATAACCATCATTTAAACATCTTTCTCTACATCTACTCTAACAGATTTACAATCTGGAGCTATCAATCACTGAAGGAAATTACAGAGGAATAGAGAAACTTAAACTAAATGCTTTGATTCTACCACTGCAGCACTTTGAAGACTTATATTATGGTGACGACAATTGTGCCTTGAAATGCAATAAAGTTGATACAGTGGCTGTTGGAGTGGCCCGATAATGCTATTGCATTAATAACATTTAGATTTGAAGAACCATCTTTTATTTGGCTTATGTGTCTCTATACTAGAAATCATGAAAAACTATTTCTCTAAGATTTCATTATAAATAACTCATCTTTCGTCTTTTGTAACTCTTTCAATGTATGTTTATTATTTCCACAGGCGAATGTCTGTCTAAAAAGTAGTACGTTAAAAATAGCAACAAATATAAAAGGAAATCTGCATGAAATTGTCTTTCATAATCTTGTTGGAATGTAGTCATATAAATTAACAACACAGCAATGGAATTAGGAGCATGTGTAGGCCATTTGACTCTTCAAGTCTGCTATGCCATTTGATAAGATAATGATTTAAAAAGAAACCCTACAGTGCGGAAACAGGCCATTCAGCCCGGCAAGCCCAGACTAACTCTCCATGAAGCATTCCACGCAGACTCAACCACCGCTCCCCACCACCCCTCCCCAATCCCTGTACCCCTGCATTTGCCATGGCCATTCCACCTCATCTACATATCCCTGGACACTATGGACAATTTAGCATGGCCAATTCCCCTAACGTGTACATCTTTGGACTGTGGGAGGAAACTGGAGCACCCAGCAGAAACCCACGCAGACTCGGGGAAAATATGCAAACTCCTGGTTATGGTCTCAACTCCACTTTTCTGTCTGCCCCATAACCCTTGATTCAATATCTAACAGAAATCTATCTAATTCTATCTTGATATATTCAATGAACCAGCATCTATTCTTTGCTGGGGAAAGAGCTTTCTACAGAATAATGGCCCTCTGACAGAAAACATTCTCCACATCTCCGTCTTAAAAGGGAGACGCCCTTATTCTTAACTTGTGTTCCCTATTTCTAGTCTCCACACAAGAGGAAATATCCTACCAGCTCTTCATCTTACCATGTCCCTTCAGGATCCATATATTTCAACAAGTTAGCCTTCTGTTCTCATAGGCTCAACTTGTTCAACATTTCTTCATGATAAGCTCTCCACTCTAGAAATCGGTTGAATGAACCATTTCTGAACCGCTTCTAACAAAATAATGTCCTTTTTCCAAGTATGGAGAACAAACTGGTCCACAGTACTGTAGATGTGGTCTCATTAAGGCCTAGTACAACTGCAACAAAATTACATTTATGTACAATAAACAAGAACATTCCATTTTCTTCCCCAAACACTTGCTGTAAATGCATACCAACATTTTGTGATACATGTTCCAAGACACCCAGATCTATCCATATCATGTTTTTCCAGTTAAGTAATATGCTGCTTTTCTATTCTTCCTGACAAACTGCCCAAGATCACATGTTCCAACATTATACTTCAACTGCCATTATTTGTCCACTCACATAACCTATCTAAATTCTTTTGTAATCTTTTATTACCTGTTGTCAACTTATTTCCCACCTTGGTACCATCGGCAAACTTATCTACCATATATTCAGCCCTTTGTCCAGGTTATTGATATAGATTTTAAAGAGTTGAGACTCCACTACTGATCCCTGTACTGCTCCACTATTTACACCATGCCAAACTTAAAAAGACTTAAGTATTCCTACTCTCTGCTTTATGTCACCTAATCAATCTTTTATCCAGGCAAATATGTCACTCCTTATATCTTGCACTCTTATCTTATGTAAAAACCTTTGATGTCTTATGAAAGATATTTTAGAAATTGAAGGTTATTGCATCTATAGGTTCCTCCTTATCTATCTTTATTCTGCTTCCTTAAACTGCTCTAATAAATGAGGTAAATATGATTTGCCTTTTACAACATATGTTGCTTGTGCCTGATCCCATTATGATTTTCTAAGTATTTAACTAGAACCACTTTAATAATGGATTCTAGTTATTTCCCTATGACACATTATCAGCTAACTGGCCAGGGTTTCCTGCTTTTGTCTCCCTCCTTTCTTGATTAAAGTTGTTACATGAACATTTTCCAATCTACTTGGACCATTCCAGAATCTAAGGGATTTTGAAAGACTATAATCAATATACCTGTGCATTGTGCAGCCACTTCTTTTAAGACTCTAGGATGAAAGCCACCTGTTCCAAGTTTAGCTAATAATTTTATCAACATCTTTTCTCAGGTGATGGTACTTGCTTTATATTTTAAGCATTCAAACTATTTTCAATAAACATTGGACCATACATTGCATAATATTGTCCTCAAGGTAAACATTGCCATAATTCTATCTGGAGAAAGATAACTTAGAAGTTTCAATGAATTGTTTTATGATGCCAGCTACTCAGTAGGGAATGTGTGAGGAAATGGTGGCCTAGAGGTAATGTCACTGGGTTATTAATTCAGTCACCTGGGTTAATGTTCCAACAACCTGGGTCCAAGTACTGCCATGGTTAGTGGATTTTTTTTTGTTTAAACTAATAATTTTGGAAATAAAAGTTACTCTCATGAAATTATAATTGATTCTTGTTTAAAATAAAACATCTACTTTAATAATGTACTTGAAAGAAATCTGCTACATTCACTGGTCCAGATTATGCATGTTTCTAGACCCACAGCAATGTGGTTGACTGTTAACTGGCCTCTGAAAAGGCCTGGCAAGCCATTTAGCTCACGTGTAATAAAGGATGGGAACAAACATTGACAAGTGATGCCCACATCCCGTGAAGATTTTTTTAAATCTCTTGTATAATGAGAAAATGCACTTAAAGAACTTAATCACATTCTTTCCTAATTTTTGTCATGGAAAAAGCAATTTTTCATTGTTGACACAGAGTTCCACTGGTTCTGGGTACTCGCCAGTAACTCAGCCAAACTAAGCCTCCAAACTATCAGCAGCCTATTTGTTCATAGTGAGTAATGACCATCCAATTTGCAATACAATCCACACATGTGCATACCAACCAAGGATTGTTATAAAGCAATCGGTGTATGAATCTTATCTCTTGCTCCTAAACATGAAGACTAGTGAGGTTAATTTTAACATACCTGTGTCTCTTCAGAAAGGATCAGCATTGTAAAAGCTTGTCCCTATCTCTGAACTATGTAGACCTGGGCTCAAGTCCCACCTACTCCAGAGTAGTGTAATAACATTTCTGAACATGTTGATTAGAAAATATTCCATGGCAAAGGTTTTGAAACTGCCTAATGACTCTAATTCTGTACATATTCTTACAGCAACCAGAGATTACATAATCCAATCTCCTTTCCTATTTCTTTCATTATATGATCTGAATGCAATAGGATCTACTGCAATAATGCTCTGACTTCATACTGTTGGTGGGCATCTCGTTGACAATTGAGCGCAACTTTTAAATTCAACTGCACAACCATCGTGGAAAATGTTTGTGTTGTGCACACCCAAGTTTCCAATCTTTAATTTTGGCTGGTGATGTTCCTTATCAAAGGCAATAAATCAGAGAAATTATCCTTTATAAATTCTGTTCAGTTATGCAAACTTAGCCTTTTACTTTCCATATCTCATACTGATATTGCAAAACTGTATGTTTTACAATGTATGACAAATATCATAAATATATACAATGCTTTATTCTAAAATATTACGGCTTTCAACCAAATACTGGAAAATTTATACTTATTCTAACAAGTAGTCAATATAGTGGCCTGTCACTGGAAATGTGCGCCTTTCAGAAAAAGAATACTTTTAAATGGCAATTATACTATCGGTAGTTCCACGAAAGTGAACATAGCGCACATGCCAGAAAATACACTTGTTTCCTTAAGAAAACATTCTTTGCATTTTTTCACTTTGTTATACTCGAAACAGTTCTTACCCTCTTGTAATAACGATCACTCCAATGGGACCCACCATAAACAAGACTTGAAAATTACATTTTAAAAACAAAGAATACCTGTGTAGTCAACCAGTTTTAGGAACTTCTTGTCCGACCTCACCGCTACGTTGCGTAAAATATCATTAACAGATACTCTCTGAAATTGAGTTATTGCCTTTTTAATAAACCAGACTGCCTGAAGTCTGCTGTGGGAGCCGCGTTTGTACGTCAATTTCGCGTCACCCTCAAACTCTGTTCATATGAAGCTGCTGTCCACGGTACTGAAACTCTCAGCGTGTGGAAACCGCTCCCCGCCCCAGAGAACAAATACCGGACCAAGGCGATTTGACCCAGAGCCAGGGCAGAACACATTCGAGTCGAGCAGAATTTATTTGTGTATTGTTCAGACCCAACAGTTCGTTTCCTTAGCAACATGACTCAAGAAAAAGCCAGTGAGAAAGCATCTTAGCTGACGATTATCTGCATCAAAAAAGAACAAGTGCAAAGCACAAATTGATTAAGACCTGATCTTTTCTTTCTTTTAAAAGCCTTTCAAGTCTTTAAGAATGGGGGACAAAATGTTACCAGCCCAAGAGGCTGCTAAGATCTATCACACCAATTATGTGAGGAATTCCAGAGCAATAGGTGTTCTCTGGGCTATTTTCACTATTTGTTTTGCCATTATAACTGTGGTCATTTTTATCCAGCCCTATTGGATTGGGGACAGTATCAATACGCCCCAGGCTGGCTATTTCGGATTGTTTCATTACTGTATCGGGAACGGACTGACTAGGGAGTTGATCTGCAAAGGAAGCGCTCTGGATTTCGGTTCCATCCCCTCGGGAGCCTTCAAAACTGCCATGTTCTTCGTTGGCATCTCCATGCTTCTGATCATTGGTTGCCTTGTTTGCTTCAGTCTCTTTTTCTTTTGCAACTCTGCCACGGTCTATAAAGTCTGCGCCTGGATGCAACTTGCATCAGGTAAGTTCTAGTACTGCCAGCTACCTCCCAGCCTGACTGCAATTCCATTACTTCAATATTACACTTGGGTCCATATATTAACATTCCTTCTTACAATCAGAGCAATAATTCTGCCTTCCCAACTTCCCGAAGAAGGTCTCGTTTTCTTTTGGGGGAAATGGGTGTATCATGGTGGTAATGTTACTGCTTTGTCCAAGATAAACCGTTTCTTTACGATACCTTGCTATTATTTCGTTGCAAATTTTAATTAATCTATCAATAAATGCTCATCTCCAATTGTAGGCATCTGATTATTGAAAGTTTTTTTTGTATTTAAAAGTTGTGAGATCTACGGTAGTACGTTGTCTTGGTAGTAATCTATTGGCATAACATGAAAAACCTTAGTTTGAAAATGTCGCCTAAATCCTTAGGTCGGGTTACAGCTTTAAACTCACTTGGGACCTATTGTTTTGCTCTTCATTAGTTAATCAGCTAATTCTGTTAACAGTTGGATTGACATTGCCTGAGCAGTTTGATTTATCTAATACAACATTTGATAACCCTTCAAACACATATATTTCTTCCTCCAAGGCTTTTCCAACTAATCCTATTACCGATTTTCCAATTAAATGCTTATTCCAATAAAGTTAGTATTTAACAATTAGCATCAAATCCTTTCTGACATTTTGGTAAAGTTTGAAATTTTACACAACCAATAGACTAATGAAAACTCCTTCGTGGGAATTCAATGCATTGTCTGAATTTTACAGATTCACACATCTAAGGATGAGCTATCTCAAAAAATATATTCAAAATATATTGTAAGTGATTGCACCATTATTTGTCATGCAAGTCAAACTTCCTTTGTAGCTTTGTGTCACTCAAAGAAGCCCTACTTTGAATTTTTGAATTGCTTCCCCAACTCCAAGTAAATCACGAGAATATTTGTTCATTGGAATAAGTCTATAAATTTTCTATATTCATTAATAAAAGTCTATTAAACATGAGTCAACATGAGTACACTGAAATAATACCTCCAGCATACCCCCATAGCAGCATTAAAAAAAAATCAGTGTCCCTTGGGGATCGGTACTGGGTCCACTTTTGTTTGCCATTTATATAAATGGTTTCGATGAGAATATAGGAGGCCTGGTTAGTAAGTTTGTAGATGACATCAAAATTGGTGGTACAGTGGACGTGAAAAAGGTTATCTAAGATTACAAAAAGATCTTAACCATTTGGGTCAGTGGGCTGAGGAGTGGCAGATGGAGTTTAATTTGAATAAATGTGAAGTATTACATTTTGGAGACACAAACAAAGGACAGACTTATACGTTAATTGTAGGGCCCTGGCTAGTGTTGTAGAACAGAGAGATCTAGGGGTTCAGCGAGACAATTCTTTGAAATTTGCATCACATGTATACAGGGTGGTTAAGAAGCATGCTTGCCTTCATTCCTCAGACCTTGAATAAAAGAGTTGGGACATCATGTTGAGGTTGTACAGGACATTGGTGAGGCTTCTTTTGAAGTACTGTGTGCAGTTCTCATTGCTCTGTTATAGGAAGGATCTTACCAAACTGGAGAGGATTAAGTAAAGATTTACTGGGATGTTGCCTGGAATGGAGGTTTTGAGATATAAAAATAGACTATAAAGACTGGGACATTTTTTCACTGGAACATAAGCGGTTGAGAGGTGACATCTTTGAGGTTTATAAAATCATGAGGGGCATTAATAAGGTGAATGACAAGGTCTTTTCATTAAGGTTGGGGAGTTCAAAACTAGGGAGCATATTTTTAAGGTGAGAGGAGAAAGACTTACAAAAGACTTGAAAGGCAACTGTTTTTTTACACAGAGAATGGTTTATGTGTGGAATGAACAGCCAGAAGTGGTGGATGCAGGTACAGTTACAAAGTTTAAAAGACATTTGGATAAATTCATGAATAGGAAAGGTTAGGAGGGATATGGGCCAGGCGCAGGCAATTGGATCTAGTTTAGTTTGGGAACATTGTCAGTGGGGACTGGTTGAACCGAAGAATCGGATTCCATGCTGTGTGACTCTGTGACTGTATTGCTTCTATGATCTAAACACTTCTGTGTTATTTAATAATAATTTGAGGAGAAAAAGTTGCATAGAATGAAAATAATTAATTGACTCACATATCATCATATTGTCTCTTCTGAATTCTTTGAAACATCACAAGAGAAAGAAAACATGCTATTGCAAGCTAGGGATCATTTAATTCTCCAAGTACTTTTGTGCATCAATGCAGTCGAGAAAAGCAATCGGTTGGACTAAAGTCCCATATAACCTAATAGAGGATAATTAAAGTTTGCATAACTGAAAGGAAAGAAGTGAAGTTATTATCTTCAACTATCCATAGTCTTTTAGAAAATGCATTGTACTGTTCCACTCCTCAGCAAATGCAGTTAATAGTAATCAAACATAAGTTTGCTCACTGCAATTATGAAGAGTTTATGTATTGCAGACCCTCGAGGATAAATCTAAAAACACACATATCACATGAGGGACACCATACATAATAGACACATGACTTAGCACATGCAATCCACCTGATTCCCCAAACAAGCAATTAATAAATCTGTATTACAGGAACACTGGATCTCATTTCTCACAATAAAGTATGTAGCCGCATTTCTATTTTGAAAGGCAAAGCTCTGCCCGCAAATGAGACTTTATCCACAAGACGTGAATACATGAATATCTTCATGTGTTCCTCTTAAAAGGAGAATAAAGGTTTGTAGAATGTTTCTGTGGTTTTAGTTTCCCATTGCTGCAACTTTCTCAAACAATTGACTGAATTTGTTGGGTACAATTCCATTTTCATTATAATGTCTCTTTTTTTTCTTGTTAATGTCTTTCTTCATCATTTTTTCATAATGCTGACTTTGAACTGCCTCTTCAAAGGATGTGAGGAGAGGTATTCCTGGATTCTGAACATATTGCCATAATTGAGATCAGAAAGGTAACTTAGAAAAAAAGACAAAAAGAATGTGCAATGGCTACTACTGGCAAGTACCTAGCCCAGCACCTAGAAATGTCAAAAGAACTAAATATTCACTGCCTTTGCTTCTCAAAACTGGGTGTTCAGAATTGTGTGATTTACTGTACAATAATCAATGTAACCCTAACATCTGCATTCAAAATGATTGTTCACAGAATTAAATAGCTTTTCATACTACCGCATCCTTCTAAATCAACCCAAAGATGTGTGTATCATCTGACAGCCTCCAGTTTACACAAATTGAGGAAATTGCTGCTATTGTTTACAGGCAACAGCTATCACCATGCAAGGGGAGCTTGAACTCTACAGGACTCAAAGCTTCCACCAGATAGCAGGGTCTCCTTCTATTTACGAACCACGGGAGTACTCATATAGCCAGTAGAACTCTTCATATGAACCTGATGACCTTCAAAAATAGAGAAGAAATGAATTGTATACTTGGTGATATCTGACCACAGAATGCAATAACATTTGTTGCAACTTAGAGTAGCCATGATGATCTCTTTCTATAACAGTCAACATTGCTCATATTTTCTAAAGAAATAGTGAGTAGGTGCAGCTTATGAGGAACTAGGCCTCAATATGTATCCATGGCTGCTCTCTGCACTGAGTCCTCCTGCCCTAAAACAATGGAGTAACATTTTATCATGGCTACTTCAGCGTCATTTTTTTTCTCTGTTCCTCAGCTACTACCGCAACACAAACAAAGACATATCCTGTAACTCAGGCTTAAATAAATAGTATTGGAAAAGGATAGTGTTGTGCTCAATGCTTAGAGTGGTACCTCCTGAATAGTGTAGAAATTTCCATTTCAGATGCTTGCACATTTCATGGCCTCCATCAGAAATATGCATAAAAAGTGTCTCATTTCCATCTTGCTCTTTGAAATACCGAATTTCTTCCCATTTATATGCAGCAGAGAGAGCTCAATGGCCTCTGTGATTTTATAGGTAACTTATGTCCATGCAGCATACATCCAGACTTCTACAAGAGAGCTCCAAGTAGGATCCAGTTCATGTGGTGTACAGAACAGAAGCTCTAAATACTCGATATTGAAGCAATGAATGCTGTTTCTACTGTGCCATTGTTTAATCAAATATTATTAAATGACTAGCTGTTTCTTTTATAACACTACTCTTTAAATTTAGATTTAAATTTAGATTTAGATTTAGGTTTTATTGTCACATGTACTCAAGTACGAGACACAAAAGTACAGTGAAAAGCGTACAATGTGGTCGTACACGGTGCCATCTTAGGTACAATTTATCTATGTTCAAAACATTTGTTGCAGAGGTTGAACATAAAGAAATAGGTTCAGCACTATAGTTTTCTTAGAGTAAAAATGGAAAATAAAGAAATAAAGCTAAAAATTGAAACAACACAGCCCTGTGAAACATCACAATCCTCTTACCAGATTTTGCATTGCCCTGCCACATCGATTGTAGGCCGCATCTACTCACCAAACCTTTCCTAACTCCATTTCAAAATACACTATACTTCAAATACAAATTTCAGCACAACCTACCTCACAATGTGTCTCCATCCCATGGCTTGCGAAGACAGAATTTTGCCCATGTGTTCCTTTTACGTTTCTTCTTTACAAGTATTGATTTAAATCCACTTTACACAATGGTGTAGTCTGTTCCTCGTGAGACTACGCGGTAAAGCACACCATGTTCTAATAATGGCTTATATTCTAATTTCCCTCTTTATTTGCATATCTGGGTCAACATCCAACAATTATTGTTTCTTCCAACAGTGGTGTTTACCTATTAAGTAGATATACTGCATGGTTAAGGAGCTTTTTATATTTTCTAAAAATTTGACAGACAGACAATTAATTCTTTGCCTTTCTATGTTACTGTTGTTAAACACATTTACTAGACACAGTTTTTGTAGTTTAAGCCCATACTTATTATGGCCATCGGATGCACCATAATCATAGATTTATGTAAGTCATAACTATATTTTTAATATGTGCTGTGGCCATACAATTATGTTCACCAACCAGAAATAACCCTTCATCAGACAACAGTTATAAACACTGCCATGTGGATGAGGCACAAACCAGCAAAAAAATACATGTAACTCAATCCATAGGTAACATTAGAAGGAAAATTGACTATAGTTAATGTGGTAATAGGATAAAAGATTTATTGGGCGTCTTGGCTGGTTCAGTGCAGTTCTAGGTAAACATGTTTCTCTGCATAATAGTTTGCAATGTTTCTTTAAGAGTCATCAAATATGAACAGTACTGGAAAGAATTTCAATACACTTAAGAGAGAGGTAGTGCACATTGGTAAAAAGAATAAGAAGACAACGTGGTCATTGAACAGTAGGAATCTAAACAGGGTAAGAGGAAAAAGGATTTGGGGTCCAGCTGCACAAATCTATTAAACAATCTATGCCAGTTAATCAAGCCAGAACAAAAAGAAAACAGAGGGCCAGGATTCATTTCTTGAAAGATAGAACTGAAAATCAGAACTGTTATGTTTAATTTGTAAGATCTTGGTAGATCATGCTTGAAGTGCTGTTTTGTGTGCATGATGTTATGAAAAGGGACTAGAAGAAATGGAAAATGTGAAAGACAGGTTTATTTGATGAAAGCAGAACTGAGAAGTCATATTTATAGAATCATAGAGTTATAGAGTCATGCAGCACACAAACAGGCCCTTCAGCCCAACTCATCCATGACAACCAGGTTTTCTAAACTGATTGAGCGCCATTTGCCTGCATTTGGCCCATATCCCTCGAAACCTTTCCTTTCCAGGTACCTGTCCAAATGTCTTTTAAATGTGGTAATTCTACCTGTCACTATCACTTCCTCTGGCAGCTCATTCCATGTACATACCACCCTCCGTGTGAAAAAGTTGCCCCTCAGGTCCCTTTTAAATCTTGCCCCTCTCACCTTAAACCCATGCTGTCCAGTTTTGAACTGCCCTGCCCTGGTGAAATGACCTTCGCTATTCCCTTTATGTATGCTCTTCATGATTTAAGAAACCTCTATAAAGGTCACCCGCTCAGCCTCCTACAATCCAGCCAAAAAATACTCCCAGCCTATCCAGCCTCTCCTTATAACTGAAACCTTCAAGTCTCAGTGACATCCTTTTAAATCGTTTCCGTAACCTTTCCAGTTTAATAACATCTTTCCTATATCAGGGTAACCAGAATTGTATGCAGTATTCCAAATGTGGCCTTATCAATGTCTTGTGCAGCTGTAACATGATGTCTTCTGCGCTCACTGCTCAGACTGATGAAGGCAAGCAAGTCAAATACCTTTTACACCACGCTGTCTACCTGGGACATAACTTTTAAAGAAATATGTATTTGTAACCTGCGATCTCTCTGTTTGATAACACACCCCAGGTCCCAACCATTAATATGTAAGTCCTGCACTGGTTTGTCTGACCAAAATGTCACACCTCACATTTATCTGCATTAAACTACATCTGTCATTGCTTGGCCCACTGGCCCAGTTGATTAAGATCTCTTAGCACTCTTAGACAATCTTCTTCACTGTCCACTATGCCAAAAGTTTTAGCGTTATCTGCAAACCTACTAACCATGCCTCCTATATTCTCATGCAAATCTTTTATATAAATGATGAACAACAGTTGACACAGCACCAATCCTTGCAACACACCGCTGGTCATAGCCCTGTCGTTTGAACGTTAACCTTCTACAACCATACTGTCTCCCACCATCAAGCCAATTTTGTATCCAATTGGCTGGTACTTCCTGGATCCCATCTGATTTAACCTTACTAACTAGTCTACCATGTGGAACCTTGACAAATGCCCTGCTAAAGTCCATGTCGACAACGTCTACCTCTCTGCCTTCATTTATTTTCTTGATTACCTCTTCAAAAAACTCATAAAGCCATGTTGACTATCCCTATTCAGTCTCGCCCTTATAAATACATATAGATCCTGTCTCTCAGAATCACGCCCGCCACTCCAAACTACTCATCCACCACTGGTGTCTGGCTCACCACTTTGTAGTTCCCTGGCTTTTTCTTCCAACTTTCTTAAATAATGGCACAATATTATATTATGGACCAGACCAAAACCCCTCAAAATATATTAAGAAGGTAGCCTAGACCCTAACGTTTCTTTATTTTAAAGACAAATGTAAGGTGAGGAGTTCCAGATGCAATTCAACTGGTCAAACTACTCGACATTAAGCAAAACACAATTTTTTTGTATACTCTAGTTAAAATATAACAAAAAAAAATAAACGAAAATAATTGGCTTAGCTGTAACTCTATTGAAATGTTTAACAAACTAAAAGATCCAGTAGCTGTTACTAATTAACTGGTCCAATATAATAATATCCCGTAAACATATGTTATGAAGCGGAGGTTGACCCCCTTTTGTGATTTAAAACCAAAACACCCAAAGAGAAGCACCTCACCATATAATCTGTAAAAGAAGTGTGAAAAGTGGTGTAACCTGCCTTTCAGTAACTTCTAGTGGTTAAATAAAATAAATCCCTGAGGCTCACTTTACAATCAACAAGTAATGATTTATTTATCTAACTCTAACAGTGAACAACTTAACTAAAATATTAACAAACCGAATCAACCCCGTCTAATTGCTAACTGCTCATAAATAAAACAAGATTCTAATGGCACACTGTTTCAATAAATACCAGTCCCATTTATATAAAATAAAATAAAAAGGTAGAATTTAGTCTCACGAAAATATAGCCAGGTTATGTGTCTTCCAGAATGTTCTGTGCCTTCTCCGTTGATTCTTCCGTCAGGACTATTCACTAGTTGTGTCATGGATACTTTTGTTCTTTAGATGATGCTTTCTCTAAGACTGAGAGGAGTCTGAGAGAGCCAGCGATTCTCTCTTGAGAGCTGAGGGCTGTTAACTCTGGCGGATGGCAGTTTGCTCTCTTGTCTTTGCCCAACTGCCCCTTTTTTATCCTTTGATGACATATCAATTTCTTACAATAGGATTGGTCCTGTGTTGTCAAAACCATCAGATTTAAATTTAATTGGTTTTTGCTATCTAAGTGCCTGGCTCAAATTGATTGGCTAAATTCAAAACTTGGTGTCTTGGTAAAAAAATGCTGCTTGGCCTGCTAACATTTGATACAAATGTTTCAATTCGGGTACAGTCTGTGTACTTGCAAACTTTCAAGCTGCTGCTCACAGACATTTTTTTAAAAATCACTAAGCATATAAAAAGCACATTTTTTAAAGCAACTCACAATGATTTTCACCCAGCATTTCACAAACGCCAAATTCTAACTTCCTGCCTCCCAAACCACAAGTACTCTAATCAACTTCGCAACACGTACCCTTCACAAAATGCAATTTCATTAAAAACTCCAGCAGCCCAGGAGGAAAAACATCAACAGAACTCCGAGAGAGTGTAGCAGGGAGCGACATACTTGGCAATAACTGCTGCTCAGAAACCTAAGAAACTAAAAATCCCAGTTCTGTGGGAACTTGACCATAGCCATTCAAGCTGCTTCTATTGTTCCAACTTTAAAAAAAACCCAAATCCTCACAAGCTGTTTACTTCACAAGTTTTCAATAGGTATCTCATTACCTTTGTCTTAAAACTTTTCTTTAAAAAGAACCAAGACGAAGTAGAACTCTTAAAGCCATATTATCATCACAATTAGCCACCCACTAGTCTTCCAGCACCTCAACCATGGCTGTTAATGATACAAATATCTCCACGATGGGCCCTGAAATTTCTTCCCTTGCTTCCCACAAAGTCCTGATATACACTTGATCAGGTCCCTGGGATTTATTTACCAATATGTTTTTTAAGTCCACCAGCACCTCCCCTTCTGTAATGTGGACTCTTTTCAAGACATCATTATTTATTTCCCTGAGTTTCCCAGCTTCCATGTCTTTCTCCATGATAAACACTGACAAGAAATATTCATTTAGGGTTTCATCCATTTCTTCTGGCTGCACACCTCGACTATCTTGTTGATCTTTAAGGGGCCATATTTTGTCTCTAGTTACTTTTTTGCCCTTAATATACTTGCAGAATCTCTTCGAATTCTCCTTTACCTTATCTGCCAAAACTATTTCATATCCCCTTATTGTCGTCCTAATTTCCCACTTGACAGTACTCATATACCCCTATACTCCTCACTTGATCCCAGCCAGCCATATCTGACATATGCCTCCTTCCTTTTCTTGACCAAAGCCTCAATATCTCTAGTCATCCAGCGTTCCCTACTCCTGCGAGCCTTGGCCTTCTCACTGACAGGAACGTGTTGGCCCTGAACTCACATTATCTCACTTTTGAAAGTCTCCCACTTGCCAGATGTCCCTTTACCTGCAAACAGCCCCTTCAAATCAACTATCAGGTAGTCGCTACATTTTTTAGAAAAGGGAAAACCAAGGCATTTAAGGTTAGAGAACTTTAAAATGAAATGTTTTGATAGATTAGACATAAGATGTTTCTACTTGAAAATGAGCTCAGAAGTAGGGCCATAAAGATGCTAGTCATTAATAAATACAAGTAAAAATGCAGGAGCAATCACTTCATTGCAAGGTGGTTTGGATATGAAATTCAGCACCATAATGTGTAGTTGAAGTGAATAGCATTGATGCATATAAGGGACAGCTAAACAAGAATATGAGGAAGAGGGGATAAGAAAGATACTGTGATGTGATTAAATGGACATGAATAGGAAGAGACCGAAGTCAGATTTTTCTGGTGTGGATGTGGCCTTGCAAATGGTTCATAACTAAAAGATAAATATAGGACTGTTTTTCAGAAGTTTTAATATGAAGAGAAGGAACAAGAGTGATCTATAGCCTGTGCAGAAAACATGCTTCTTTTTTCTTTATTTTTGACTGAAGACTTTTTAAAAACCAAGGACTATGGAAAGAATTGCTGTACTTTGGAAAACAAGTCACTGAACTCATTGTGAATTCCGTTAACACTGTTACTTTGCAAGCAATGGGGGATGAGACAAACAATGGCATGGCACTTTGTGAGATTTGGCCAACAGAGTGCTTATTAGTTTGAACAAATTGTGACCAGTTGTGAATGCCTCGAATGTTATGACATTTCAAGAGCTCCTCCAAGTACAATTTAAAGGTTGTGAGGTTATCTATATCAATTAACCTCCGAGGCAGTGCATTTCAGAAGCCCAACATCCTCTGAGTGAAAAATGCTTTCCTCAAATCCTCTCTAAACTTCCTGCCATTCACCTTAAAATTTTTCAAGAGGAGGCAAAATTAGCCAGTAGTTCATATCATCATACACCAGATCAGTAGGAATATTGGGGATCTGTAGTACTATTTAAACATAGCTTGGCTTAAAGAGGAAATGCTCTTTGGTGACAATCCAACAAAAGCCCTAGCCAAGCTGTTCCAGTAGAGTTACAACACTGGCATCTACTCAACAATGTGGAAAATTGCCCAGTTATTTCCTGTTCACAAAAAGCAGGACAAATCTAAACCCAGCCAATCACCCTTCATCAGTATACTCTTGGTCGTCAGTAAAGTGATGGAAGGTGTCATCAACAATGCTATCATGCAGCACTTGTTTAGAAATAACCTGCTCACTGATTTGGTTTTCACCAGGGTCACTCAACTTCTGGCTTCATTACAACCTTAGTTCAAACATGGACAAAAGAGAGGAATTCCTGAGCTGAGGTGAGAATGACTCCCTGTGACATCAAGATTGTATTTGACTGTGCATGGCATAAGGGAGCCATAGTAAAACTGGAATCAATGAGAATTTGGAAAAACCCATTAACTGGCTGCAGACATACTTAACATGAAGCAAAATGATTGTGATTGTTGGATGTCAGTCATCTCAGCTCCAGGACATCTGAGTTCCTCAGAGAAGTGTCCTAGATCCCACCATCTTCAGCAGCTTCACCAAGGCTTCATCAGTCTTCCCTCCATCATAGGTCAAAAATGGGAATATTGACTGATAACACTAATTGCAGCTTCATACATACAAAGCCTGCTTAAAATCATAAAATACCTCATACTTCCTGTCCTATTAAAAAGGCATCTGTGTCATCTACAATAGTTGAACCCCTTCACTGATTGCCATAGATGCCTTTTTAATGGTACATGAAATGAGGTCTTTTATGGTTCCCAGACAGGTTTTACAGACTTACTGTCTCATTCTCAATGGAGTCAGAATGGGGGGTGTATAGTAATGCAACCTGGTGAGTCAACTTGACTGTAAACTCAAATCACCTTAGCAGGTGTTTCAAAAAGTCTGTTTTTGAAAACGTCAGTTTAATGTTTCCAGCCACTAGACTACAAATCAACACTTGACATAACCATGTGTTTGTGACAACATTTTATTTTCCATTTCTACATATTGGCACTGCTCTTTGTGTTTTTGCTTACTTTTGGCAGACAGAAGCATAACAATCTTTTGTCCAAATTTATATAGTTACGAAACACAGTAGTAAGACCATTTCATTCTATGCTGTATTTGCATACCAAGTGTTCCCTTCAACTACAATTCCTTCATAAAAGCACTCTAATTGCAAATGGTAGCTGTTGTAGTTATGCTTTCCAGTAATGACTCCCTGGCTTGAATCTCAGATTGTATGCCAATTTTAAACTATGTTGCACTATTTGATTCCCTCGTGGGTAAATCCAGAATTGGTTAGTTGAAACCTGATTTGGTTGTGAAAATAATTTGCATGCACATTTGAAGTTAGTTGACAATTTCAGAAGTATTTCTTTCTTGAAGTAAGAATATAATGTTGGTCAAAGATTTTCAGTGTAAACTTGGCTCAGGGACACTACAGATATTTCAGCTGGAAGGTTGCAGATTCAAGTACAATTCCAGGTTTTGTACACAAGATTTGGTTTCCTGCTCATTGCAGTACTGAGGGAATGCTGCACTATCAGAGGTACCATCATTCAGGTAAAATATTAAACCAAGGTCTGGGCAATCCAAAATATGTCTTTTCAAGAAAAGCTCTAAAGCTGCTGGAATGATTTGGGAAGGTACATTACCCTTTTGGAGAAATAACATGCTCATTGGGAGAGGTCAAGCATCCTTTAGGACTGATAAAAGTAGACATGAATGTGTACAAAAAGTGCATAAACCTATTAGAACTATTAAATTATTAAGGAAACTATCAACTCACTGTCAAGGCATTTAAATCTGCTGATCTTTATATTTTTTAGGAAAAGTCTGCAGCGAGAAAAAAAATCAGTGCTTGCTATTTCACTAAGTTTACTGGCATATGCCTGAAGGCTCTTATTATTAGTATTTATGCTGCATGATTCAATAAATAACCTACTAATCCCAGAATGGAGGTGGGGGAACTACCAGATCACAGTTTGTTTGACAGTTCCAAGTAGTTATAAAGTTTTTGCAGTAGGCCTATTGTTTTTGAAATGAATTAAGCAGTTGAAGGGAGTCAAATGGAGTAAAAGGATTTTTATTGATGAGAGTGCTATTTAAAATAGTGAATTAGTCAATAAACATAAGAAATTTATTTGATTTCATTGCTAAAGGGGTCCTGAGGTCCAAATTGGAGGATTTGGCATTGTGGGTACAAGTAGAAGTTGCTGAGCAGCATGGGTTTGCATGAATTGGCATGAGCCCAGAGAGGCCATGTAGAGTGGTGAAAGATTTATGGGTTAGCATGAAGGATATGAGGGCCATGGAGATATGATAGAACAGTAGAGGTTGATTTGCATGAAAAACCATGAGGAGTGGTGAAGGGGTATGGATTGGCACAAAGTTTATGTGGGAGGTTTTAGGTGGCATGGGCAGCTGGATGTGGCTTATGATGTGTTTGTGGGGAGGGGATGGGCTGAGAACATTGAGGGCATTTTTTTTTGTATTTGTTTTATTATGTTTTCAACAACCACAAAGTTCTAGATCACCGCAAACAAACTTTCATAGAACCTAACCTTCAGAACCCAGCAGCTGCTGTTGATGCCTCCAGGGTTTTTCATGGGGTGGTGGGCCTGAGAGCCATTGACACCCACCAGCCTATCCCCATCCTGGAATGAAAATGAGACCTTCTGGAGGCCTCTCTCTCCAGTTGGGTTTGTGGAACTCAATGTGAAAATCTGGTACCCCACTCTATGCTTCCAACTCGCAAGTGAAAATTCTGGCCTAATTCATTGAGTATAAAATACTTGGGGATTGTCTCGAAAATGTAAAAGATGCTGAATATATGCAAATTTTTCACACAAACAGTGTAAGAAAATTAAAATAGTGCAGATAGATTTGAATTTTTTTTAATATCTAGTGAAAAAAATCAATGAATACAAATCTTTAAGTGACTGCCAGAGATTATCCTTAATTATTTGTCTCATAACAGACAAATTTTTCAAATGACTAACTAACATTAATTATTTCTTTACCATTTTGTTGCTTATTGAACATTTTCCACGGCTTTTGTTAAATAAATTGGATATTTTTAAAAAAATAATTGAACAACTTATTCCAAAAGACATTTGAAAAAAAATACAGAATCAAGTTCAAAGAAAGTAGGATCAGAGATAGTAGGAACTGCAGATGCTGGAGAATCCGAGACAACAAGGTGCAGGGCTGGATGAACACAGCAGGCCAAGCAGCATCATAGGAGCAGAGAGGCTGACGTTTCGGGCCTAGACCCTTCATCAGAAAAGGGGGAGGGGAAGGGGGTTTTGAAATAAATAGGGAGAGAGTGGGAGGCGGATAGAAGAGGGATAGAGGAGAGGATAGGTGGAGAGGAAACAAACAGGTCGAAGAGGCGGGGATGGGGCCAGGAAAGGTGAGTGTAGGTAGGGAGTTAGGAAGGGGATAGGTCAGTCCAGGGAGGACGGACAGGTCAAGGGGGCGGGATGAGGTTGGTCGGTAGGAGATGGAGGTGCGGCTTGAGGTGGGAGGAGGGGATAGGTGGGAGGAAGAACAGGTTAGGGAGGCAGGGACGAGCTGGACTGGTTTTGGGATGCGGTGGGGGGAGGGGAGATTTTGAAACTTGTGAAATCCACATTGATACCATTGGGCTGCAGGGTTCCCAAGCGGAATATGAGTTGCTGTTCCTGCAACCTTCGGGTGGCATCGTTGTGGCACTGCAGGAGGCCCAGGATGGACATGTCGTCTGAGGAATGGGAGGGGGAGTTGAAATGGTTCGCGACTGGGAGGTGCAGTTGTTTGTTGCGAACCGAGCGTAAGTGTTCTGCAAAGCGGTCCCCGAGTCTCCGCTTGGTTTCCCCGATGTAGAGGAAGCCACACCGGGTACAGCGGATGCAGTATACCACATTGGCAGATGTGCAGGTGAACATCTGCTTGATGTGGAAAGTCTTCTTGGGGCCTGGGATGGGGGTGAGGGAGGAGGTATGGGGGCAGGTGTAGCACTTCCTGCGGTTGCAGGGAAAAGTGCCGGGTGTGGTGGAGCTGGAGGGGAGTGTGGAGCGGACAAGGGAGTCACGGAGAGAGTTGTCCCTCCGGAAAGCAGATAAAGGTGGGGAGGGAAAGATGTCTTTGGTGGTGGGGTCGGATTGCAGATGGCGGAAGTGTCGGAGGATGATGCGTTGGATCCGGAGGTTGGTGGGGTGGTACGTGAGGACGAGGGGGATTCTTTTTTGGTTTTTATTGCGTGGACGGGGTGTGAGGGATGAGGTGCGGGAGATGTGGGAGACACGGTTGAGGGCGTTCTCGACCACCGAGGAGGGGAAGTTACGGTCCTTGAAAAACGAGGACAACTGAGATGTACGGGAGTGGAATGCCTCATCCTGGGAGCAGATGCGGCGGAGGCGAAGGAATTGGGAATAGGGGATAGCATTTTTGCAGGAAGGTGGGTGGGAGGAGGAGTATTCTAGGTAGCTGTGGGAGTCGGTGGGCTTGAAATGAATATCGGTTTCGAGGTGGTTGCCCGATATGGAGACAGAGAGGTCCAGGAAGGGGAGAGAGGTGTTAGAGATGGTCCAGGTAAATTTAAGGTTGGGGTGGAAGGTGTTAGTGAAGTGTATGAACTGTTCGAGCTCCTCGTGGGAGCACGAGGCGGCACCGATACAGTCATCAATGTAACGGAGGAAGAGGTGGGGTTTAGGGCCGGTGTAGGTACAGAAGAGGGATTGTTCCACGTAACCTACAAAGAGGCAGGCGTAGCTTGGGCCCATGCGGGTACCCATGGCTACCCCCTTTGTCTGTAGGAAGTGGGAGGAATTGAAAGAGAAGTTGTTGAGTGTGAGGACGAGTTCGGCTAAGCGGATGAGGGTATCAGTGGAGGGGGACTGGTCGGGCCTGCGGGACAGGAAGAAGCGGAGGGCCTTAAGGCCATCTGCATGGGGAATGCAGGTGTAGAGGGACTGGACGTCCATGGTAAAGATGAGGTGTTGGGGACCGGGGAATTGGAAGTTCTGGAGGAGGTGGAGGGCGTGGGTGGTGTCACGGACATAGGTAGGGAGTTCCTGGACCAAGGGGGAGAAAATGGAGTCAAGATAGTTGGAGATCAGTTCGGTGGGGCAGGAGCAGGCGGAGACAATGGGTCGACCAGGGCATTCAGGTTTGTGGATTTTGGGAAGGAGATAGAAGCGGGCAGTGCGAGGTTGGGGTTTTGGTGCTCAGGGGTGGGGTCATGATCAAGGGGGCGGTAGGAGGAGGTGTCGGAGAGTTGGCGTCCGGCCTCGGCGATGTAGAGGTCAGTGCGCCATACTACAACTGCACCTCCCTTGTCCGCGGGTTTTATGGTGAGGTTGGGATTGGAGCGGTGGGAGTGACCTCCCACCCACGGCCTCCAACCTCATCGTTCCCCAACCTCGCACTGCCCGCTTCTATCGCCTCAACCGTGTCTCCCACATCTCCCGCACCTCATCCCTCACACCCCGTCCACGCAATAAAAACCAAAAAAGAATCCCCCTCGTCCTCACGTACCACCCCACCAACCTCCGGATCCAACGCATCATCCTCCGACACTTCCGCCATCTGCAATCCGACCCCACCACCAAAGACATCTTTCCCTCCCCACCTTAATCTGCTTTCCGGAGGGACAACTCTCTCCGTGACTCCCTTGTCCGCTCCACACTCCCCTCCAGCTCCACCACACCCGGCACTTTTCCCTGCAACCGCAGGAAGTGCTACACCTGCCCCCATACCTCCTCCCTCACCCCCATCCCAGGCCCCAAGAAGACTTTCCACATCAAGCAGATGTTCACCTGCACATCTGCCAATGTGGTATACTGCATCCGCTGTACCCGGTGTGGCTTCCTCTACATCGGGGAAACCAAGCGGAGACTCGGGGACCGCTTTGCAGAACACTTACGCTCGGTTCGCAACAAACAACTGCACCTCCCAGTCGCGAACCATTTCAACTCCCCCTCCCATTCCTCAGACGACATGTCCATCCTGGGCCTCCTGCAGTGCCACAACGATGCCACCCGAAGGTTGCAGGAACAGCAACTCATATTCCGCTTGGGAACCCTGCAGCCCAATGGTATCAATGTGGATTTCACAAGTTTCAAAATCTCCCCTCCCCCCACCGCATCCCAAAACCAGTCCAGCTCGTCCCTGCCTCCCTAACCTGTTCTTCCTCCCACCTATCCCCTCCTCCCACCTCAAGCCGCACCTCCATCTCCTACCGACCAACCTCATCCCGCCCCCTTGACCTGTCCGTCCTCCCTGGACTGACCTATCCCCTTCCTAACTCCCTACCTACACTCACCTTTCTTGGCCCCATCCCCGCCTCTTCGACCTGTTTGTTTCCTCTCCACCTATCCTCTCCTCTATCCCTCTTCTATCCGCCTCCCACTCTCTCCCTATTTATTTCAAAACCCCCTTCCCCTCCCCCTTTTCTGATGAAGGGTCTAGGCCCGAAACGTCAGCCTCTCTGCTCCTATGATGCTGCTTGGCCTGCTGTGTTCATCCAGCCCTGCACCTTGTTGTCTCAAAGAAAGTAGGTTCTAGTTAAGCATCCGTAGAGAGCCTTTAGACTTCTTTAAGCAAGTACAGTAACAAACAGTGTTTCCTGATACTTCTCTGGTTAACATTTGATAGTTTTATTTTATTGGACAAGAACAATAGCAAGAGAATAGGGGGAAGAAGAAATACTAATTTACTTTTGAGGCAGCTCAGAGAAGGTCCACACAAATGAAACCTAGCAGAGATGGGCATTATCCTATGCAGAATCAGGGACAGAAATCACAGCCCTGCTCTTGATCCAGGCTTCCATCTTGCCCCAAGCACAACACTTCCGCTGACCAAAATATTGCAGCCTCAACCATGACCCAGCATGGCAGGTCCCCTAGACCCCTAGGCAATTTTCTCTTGAATAAGAGAAAGGGAGGGAATGAATAAGATGAAAGAAGCTGTCATTGCTAGCATGGGGGTAACTCCCTCCCTACTGGCTTGGTGGGTTTACCTACACCAAATAAGCTGCAACTGTCCAAGAAGGCAACTCACCACCAATTTCTCTAGGGTGAGTAGGGATGGGCAAAAATGTTGACCCAGCCAGCAACACATACATCCCATGAATGGAGTTGATTACCAAAAAAATGAGGTAATAACTCCGATGGACCCCAGAGTTTAAATAACAAGTGGGAAAACACAACAACACTTCATCGGAGACTGCCCTGATGACATTACCCAGCAGGGTAATGAAACGTCAGCAACTAACTAACCAGCTCGGTGAGTGAACCAACCACAGAAGGGTCACTGGACCCGAAACTGTAACTGAAATAACTCTATGGAGGCCGGTATCCTGTCATCAAGTCACCTTTTATTTGCATGTGCACAGTACATGGACTCTGACCAGTTAGCTCAGAGTCAGTTCTTAGAGTGAAGAGAATCCTAGATGTTGGTGTGTCTGCTGAGCTGGAAGGTTTGATAGCAGATGTTTCGTCCCCTTACTAGGTGACATCCTCAGTGCTGTGTAGTCTCCTGTGAAGCGCGGTTGTCTTGTGCCGGTTTGAATTTATATGGTTTGGCTTTTGCTGTTTCTGGTAGGTGCTGGTTCCAGCTGTGCGTTGTAACGGTCAATATATCAGGTCAAATTCAATGTATTTGTTGATGGAGTCCGTGGATAAATGCCAAGCTTCCAAGAATTCCCGGGCTGTCCTCTGTTTGGCTTGGCTTGGCAAACAAACCCACATCCACGACCAGCACCCAAGCTACAAATCTTCACTCAAACCCTGAAGTGAGGAGAATCCCTGAGACTGCTGTTTATATCTGTCAGCCAGAACTCCCTGAATGGCCCAGATTAGGCCCAATCAGGGAACTCAAATTAAATAAGATCCACCTGGCTGACCTCATTCCAATCACGACATTAATTCTGCTTTCTCTCTACAAATGGTATCTTCTCATTTGATGGGCCATACCCATTTTTTATGGGCCCTCAAATGACTGCAGATGGCCAAGTGGTACAATCGTTAGAATATTAACCCAGAATCTTAGCTAATGTTTTGGGGGCCTGGGTTTGAATTCTGTCACAGCATCCAAATTCAATTTTTTAAAAATCTGGAGTTAAGAGCCTTTTGATGGCCATAAAACCATTGCTGATTACCAGAAAAACGAATTTTGTTCACTAATGTCCTTCACAGAAGACAATTGGCCATCTTCACCTACTCTGGCCTACATGTAACTCCAGACACACAGCAACATGATTGACTCTCAACTGTCCTCTGAAATGGCCTAGAAAGTCACTATGGATGAGCAATAAATGCTGGGCAGCCAGTGATGCCTACGTACCATGATTGAATGAAAAAAAAAATGGATATTTCCACTTCCCTGCAGGAGCAGTTCCACTCTCCCCCTATAAGGGCCAAAATTCTCTCCTCGTAGGGATTGAGGAGGTTAATGTCAGGCACACCTGTACAGCGTTTCTCTCTGATCTGCAGTGGGCCTTCTCCTGCAATGAAAGAAAGGAGGGAAAAGATTGAGATGGCAGTAAGTGGCACAGATGTTAGTATTCGTGCATCTGGAGGAAAGGTGGTGAGGGACTGAGGACACAGCACAGAGGGCATGCAGGGTTAGTGGTGTGGGAGGCAGAGAGTGGAAAACGATGATGATGGAAGATTATGCAGGCAATAGTGAGAGTGGCACAGCAAAAGTCTTGACGGGAGGTGAGTGCAGTGGCAGAGATAGAAGGGTATGTAAAGTGGCAGAGAGATTTGTGTGGAACTTAACATGGCAGAGTGGAGAAGCCATTGACCTTCTTCTGGTACTGCTAGCCAATATTCCACACTCTGGAGATGGAGAACATTCAGCCCACAATTCCTGCACCAATTTTATTACCTTGTGTCAATGCCCTGTCTTTTCCCCATTTACCTGCACATCATTTCAATCCAAATAAGCTCCCAATGCCCTCTTGAATGTCTCAATTGAACCAGCCTCCACCACATTTCCAGACCGAACCTTTCATACCGTACCAATTTACTGTGTGTAAAAGCTTTTCCTTACACCACCCATGCTTAGTTTGTATATCACTTTAAATCAGCTTCTCCCTATCCACTCTATTCAACCTGTCATGATTTGAACACTGCTATCAAATCTCTCAGCTTTCTTCTCCCCAAGGAGAAGAGCCCCAACTTCTTCTATCTACCCCGATAACTGAAATTTTTCATTCCTGGAGGCAGATATGATCAGGGTATTTAAGGGACTTTTAGAAAAGTACATGATTATGCAAGGATATGGACCAAGGGCAGGTAGGAGGGATTTGTTTAATTTAGCGTCACGTTCAACACAACATTGTGGGCATAAGGGCCCATTGCTGTGCTGTACTATGTCCTATGGTCTATGATCTAATAAATTGCTTCTGCACTCTCTCCAATGTATTCATAATTTCCTATAATGAGACACCCACACAATACTCAGCTGAAGTCTAACAAATGTCTTGTACAAGTTCCACATCACCTCCTTGATCTGGACTCTATTTCTTATTAATAAAAGGGAAGGACATTATGGTTTAATAAATGTTTTCTCCACCTGTTCTGCCACCTTCATGAACTGTGCACATATACACCTAGGTCCCTATATTCCTGCACCCCCTTCAGAAATGTTTCAGAGTACAACAATGTTTTTGTCTGGATACTTAATGTAATGACATTTCTATAGCATTTTCTATTTTGTTTTGTTAAACTTCTTCAGAAATGTTATCATATACCTCAAAATCAGATAAAGCTTCAACCCAGGTCTCCTGACCCTGAAGTAGAGACACTACATTGCATCACAAGAGACCCCACACTTTTATCGCGTAGCACAGCAGCCAACTAGAAATGCAAGGGTACTCATCTATCAATCATATGATAAATGCACTCCTTTAGGAAACCATAGTCATCACTAACTGAAGAAAATGGGGTCTTCAAATTGAAGCGAAATGGCCTTTATTTCAGTAAAAGAACTGTAGGTTATATAACCCTCACTTAAGAAAACCAGGTGTGAACTTTTCCTTTTTTTTCATTGTGGAGTGAGTCAATTAGACACATGCAGTTTCTGGGTCCTTATGTCCACCAGTCAAGGCCAACACATTAGTGCATTCATGGTGTAAGAGAGAAGTACTTTTTACCCTTTGCATGGGGTGCGTGTTCACAGGTTGATGGGGAGTCAGCAGCAAGAGTATAGTCTCTGTAAGCTAAACCCCTGCCCTCACCTTAGAACCCTCAGTCCAAGTCCCTTTCTCTGCAGCCAATCTGTGCCTCCAATTTCCTCAAAATTGAAGCAATTCGAGACATCACCCCTCCCCCAACCCGTCTTCTCACACACACAACTCAGCAGAATCTCGCCACCTTTCTAATCTACGAGAGTGATCAGTGAGGTGGTCAGTGAGTCAAGGCCCTTTAGTGGCTTTGAGAGATGAATTAAGAGCTTCTGGACCTTCTTATCCAGAACTCAACAGATGAGCTACACTCTCGCACAATGCATTAGAAGCCTTATTGATGGATGCTATGTCTCCAAGCTCCACAGGCAGCAAGTTTAGAGGCCTGGAGGTGGGCCCACAGGTGCAGACTTGGGGACAAGTGCACCAGACAGTCTAATTCTCTCCCTGCCTGCCTAGGTAGGTACAGAAGCAGCTACAGGTGACACTGCAGAGAGATTCCACCACATGCAGCTGCACACCCAGTCTTCCCATATAGCTTCAAATTTTTAATTAAAAGCTTTTAAAAGGTTGGAGAGATGAAGCCTATATTTTAATGCACCTTCTCTGTTGCTTACGTCCTGTTACACCTGCTACTCCTTTCAAGCTGGGAGGCTACTGATTGGTCCTGCAGCTTTGAGAGATTGCATGCTGTACTTAATTGGATGATGAATCCATCCTTTGGCCATTAACGGAGCACCCCAAGGAAACTCATAGGTGTGCAACTGTTTCCACCTTAAGGTGTGGGTTGAAGATTGGGAAAACAATCTTCATTAGATCTTTCTATCCTTCCTATAAACATCTGAAACTCAGAACATTGAGCTGCCAATCCTCCTCTTAGTTAGCTCATAATCATGCTTTCTGACAGTCTCTGCTCAGATCCTCTGTTGAGAAGGGCCAGGCAGCAATCTGGAACATCTTCCAAGCCCACTACCACATTCACCTCGAAGGACAAGTGGAGCAGATTCATGGGAACACCATCTGCAATGTCCCAAGCCACTCACCATCATGATCTGGATATATATCACCGTTCCCTCAGTGTCATTGAGTCAAATTCCTGTTATTCCCTCCCTAACACCATTGTGAGTTTTTTTATTTATTCATTTATGGGATGTGTGGGCATCGCTGGCTATTGCCTGTTCCTAGTTGCCCTGGAGAAGGTGATGGTGAGCTGTCTTCTTGAACTGCTGCAGTCCACCTGCTGTGAGTTAACCCTCAATGCCATTAGGGAGGGAATTCCAGGATTGTGACTCAACGACAGTTTTATATTTCCAAGTCAGGTTGGTGAGTCGTTTGGAGAGGAACTTGCAGGTAGTGGTGTTCCCATGTATCTGTCCTTCTCGATGGAAAGGCTCATGGAAGGTGCTGTCTGAGGATCTTTGGTGAATTTCTGCAGTGCATCTTGTAGATAGTACACACTGCTGCTACTGACCATTGGTGGGAGAGGGAATGGACGCTTGTGGATGTAGTGCCAATCAAGAAGGCTATTTTGTCTGGATGTTGTCAAGATTCTTGAGTGTTGTTGGGGCTGCACCCATCCAGGCAAGTGGGGAGTATTCCATCACAATCCTGACTTGAGCCTTGTAGATGATGGACAGGCTTTGGGGAGTCTGGAGGTGTGTTACTCACCACGGTATTCCAAGCCTCTGACCTGCTCTTGTAGCCGCTGTGTTTATGTGGTGAGTCGTGTTGAGTTTCTGGTCAATAGTAACCCCCAGGATGTTGATAGTGGGGGATTCAGTGATAGTAACACCATTGAATGTCAAAGGACGGTGGTTAGATTGCCTCTTATTGGTGATGGTCATAGCCTGGTATTTGTGTGGCATGAATGTTACTTGCTACTTGTTAGCCTAAGCCTGGATATTTTCCAGATCTTGTTGCACTTGGAAATGGACTGCTTCAGTATCTGAGGAGTCACAAATGGTGCTGAACATTTTGCAATCATTAGCGAACATCCCCGCTTCTGACCTTATGATGGAGGGAAGGTCATTGATGAAGCAGCTGAAGATAGTTGGACACTACCCTGAGAAACTACTGCAGCAATGTGCTGGAGCTGAGATGACTGACCTCCAACATCCACGCCCATCTATGTGTCAGCCGTGACTCCAGCTACTGGAGAGTTTGCCCCCTGATACCCATTGATTCCAGTTTTGCTCGGGCTCCTTGATGCCGCACTTGGTCGAATGCAACCCTGATGTCAAGGGCTGTCACTCTCACCTCACCTCTGGAATTCTGCTCTTTTGTCCATGTTTGAACCAAAGCTGTAATGAGGTCAGGAGTTGGGTGGTCCTGGTGGAACCCAAACTGGGCATCACTGAGCAGGTTATTGCTGAGCAGTTGGTGCATAATAGCACTGTTGATAACACCTTCTGTCACTTTACTAATGATCAAGAGTAGACTGATGGGGAGGTAGTTGGCCGAGTTGAATTTGTCTTGCCTTTTATGTACACGACATACCTAGGCAATTTTCTACATTATCCGATAGATGCCAGTGTTGTAACTGTACTGGAATAGCTTAGCTGGGGGAGTTGCAAATTCTGGAGCACAAGTCTTTAGTACTATTGCTGGAATGTTGTCATGGCCTGTAGCCTTTGCAGGACCCAGAGTCTCGAATCATTTCTTGATATCACATGGAGTGACTCGAATTGGCTGAAGACTGTGATGGGGACCATTGGAGGAGGCCGAGATGGATCATCCACTCAGCACTTCCAGCTGAAGATTGCTATGAAAGCTTCAGCCTTGTCTTTTGCACTGATGTGCTGGGCTCTTCCATCATTGAGGATGGGGATATTTTGTGCAGCCTCCTCCTCCAGTGAGTTGTTTAATCATCCATCACCATTCACGACTGGGACTGCAGAGCTTAGATCTGATCCATTGGTTGTGGGATACTTAGCTCTGTCTATCACTTGCTGCTTATGCTGTTTAGCATGTAAGTAGTCCTGTTTGGTGGCTTAATCAGGTTCACACCTCATCTTCAGGAATGCCTAGTGCTGCTCCTGGTGTGCCCTCCTGCACTCTCTATTGAATAATGTTGATCCCCTGGCTTGATGGTAATGGTTGAGTGGGGGATATGCGAGACCATGAGATTACAGATTGTCTTGGAGTATAATTCTGCTGCTGTTGATGGCCCACAGTGCCTCATGGATGCCCAGTCTCGAGTTGCTAGATCTGTTCAAAGTTTGTCCCATTTAGCATGGTGATGGTGCCACCAAAGACAATGGAAGTTTATCTCAATATGAAAGCGCTACTTTGTCTCCACAAGGACTGTGCGGTGGTTGCTGTTACTGATCCTGTAGCTGGCAGATTGGTAAGGATGAGATCAAGTATATCCTTCCCTCCTGTTGGTGCCCTCAATACCTGCCAAACACACAGTATAGCAGCTATGTCCTCATAGGACCAGACCAGCTCGATCAGTGGTACTGCTTTTGATCCACTCTTGGCGGTAGACATTGAAATCACCCACCCAGAGTACATTTTGTGCCCTTGCCATCCTCAGTGCTTCTTCTTTGTAGGTCTACCTACAATACATGGACTGTAGCAGTTCAAGAAGGCAGCTCACCACCAATTTCTCAAGGGCAACTAGGGATGAGCAATAAATTCCTGGCCCAGCCAGAGACACTCACATTGCACAAGTAAATTTTAAAAAAACCTACATTTTCTACGTCACCTCTTTAGAAGATACCAACTGGGGAGAAACTCCAGAAAATTGTGTGAAGCGTTATGATATCAATTATGGGTGATTAATACTCACTTTAAAAATTCTGCCATCTGTAGTTGGAAGCTTCCAATCATGAATGCTTACAGTGAAGGTGTGTTTCCACCATACAACTACGACTATCCTCCACTCCCTGCCTTTTTCCACCCCATCCTAACCTGTAATCTTTCTGCCTGAGATCTCGTATTTTAGTTCCCGCTCTTCTCTGTCTGCCCCAACTCTTTTTATTTATTTGATATCTTCCTTCTGTTCTTCTTTCTGTTTTGTCCTTTCACTTTGCCAACTCTTTTTTGTTGATTTTTGACCGCTGTCAGATTTGTCTTTCACCCCATTTCTATTTTAATCCATCTCCTTATCCTCTTTTCTAAATTTGACTTCTCCCATTTGATTTTATTCTATAGTAAGTTTCCACTGGGATGTGAAAGTTATCTTCTTGTGGAATGTCTGAGCAATTTACTTACATATGCCAAAAGCCCAACACCTGCTACAAGCATGGGTCAAGGAATTGAATGGCATCCTCCTGTTCCTATGTAAAAAGGGCCTCTTACTTATCTTCATCGAATATGGCAGACTACAAATGTGTCTTACCCACTTTTCTGGGGCAGGACTTAAGCATCTGTAAAGTTTATGAGAAATCAAACCTTTACAGTCAAATGGGTCTCCCATTATCTTTCTCAGAACAGAAAATAGGAGAAAATTGTGACAAATAAAAAGTGCTTGTCCAAATTTGGACATTCCACTTAAGATGCCACAGAGATAAATGTAGCAATCATCCTGAACATTGTGCAGAATAATTATCAGTGCACCAGTAAACTAGTAAGTCATGATCGTTCAGGCATGTAAATCCATTGTTACTATCATTGGAAGACTTCTTTTTAAAATAAAACTAATAGAAGCTGCCCTCTTCAAAATAAATCTTATTTCAGCCTATCCATAGTCAGCGAATACAAATTAAGACATGCATGGTAAATGGAATAAAGCAATATAGAATGTAAGTTATCTGATAATTATTTAAATAAAGATGTTGTGGCCTGATTCTTTCTGCAACCCATAATGTATTGTTGCGGAATTGTTTAGTCTGTGTGTGTGTGTGTAGAGTATTCAGCAGTGCATATAGTGGAGAGATACTGATATTTATAGTGGCTTGTCTGCAGCATCTTTTACAGTGTTGCAGATGGCATAAACAACCATGACATCTGATGAAATTGGGGATACGACAAGACAGGAGTCCTAAAAGTCATCTATATTTCTGACAAGACTACAATACAAAGAACAACTCATTGGAACCTTACAGATCTAAAAACCTACAGTAAAACTGTCAATGTGACATTATTTCAGCAAAGTGTCTTAAATTCTTTTGATAAGCTATCCAGCTTCTTTCAGCAAGCTGGTCAAGCTAGGTCCGTTTAGTCTTTTCAATAACATTGCACTATTCCAACTTAGTTCAGTTTTTGTGATTTTTGTTTCCTCCCATTAGGACAAAGGAATTGTTTTTGTAACACACTACGTTGTTCAGCTTTGTCATTTCATGTCATTTGAGTCAAAACCTTTTCTTTTCCTCACTTGCATAATGGTGCTGCCTTCACCATCTTAGACAGTGTGTAACAGAAAGGTACTGGTAAATCATGTAATTTCAGAGATGGAGAAAACTAATAACATACAGGCAGTAAGTCTCAAGCCAGAATATAAATGCCACTAGTGAAAGAAATATTTGCACGTATATAGGATGTTATCAGATCGCCCAGAAACTTATATAAAAGCTCCAAGCACAGTTGATTTGTTAAAGGGCAATGATTGCTGCATGCGCATGGGCAGAAGTGGCAGCCATTTTGTTCCTGACTAGACCCTACCAGCAGCAATGAAAAATGAACAACCTGTTAATCTACTTTTGGATGGAGAAACAGACAAAATTTCAATCCAAAGAAAACAATCGCTCCTCAGTGATCAAATGCCTTTTTGCTTATGACTATATTTAAGGTTTTTATTGCCTCATTTTCAAGGCTCACAGAAAAGCCATGGTTAAGTATAGATGACTGTGACCATTAAATTAGTTGAGAGGTTGTGGGAAGCTAATCACAGACTACCTATGGCTGATAATTTGAAATGACAGCAGCCACAACAAAATGAATACTTGTGATGGCTGTTCCTCCTGACAGTTGGGCCATAAACATGAAATCATAATAATAGTAGCTTGCATAGCACTTGAAATTTCAATATATTGTATTAGATAAAAGGGCAAAAGCATTTGTTCTGCCAGTTTTATTGTAGGACTTGCTCCTATTTCATTTTCAAAGTTCAGCTAGAAACAAAACAGTTGCGAAATTTCAGTGAGTCACTGCAGTATTCCACAATTTCTGTGCTTTCCTACAATGTTTAGTGATGTTTAGGTGACGTGGAATTATATAAAATAACTCAAGCTTCATCGATCATTATCAGTCTTTTTGACAGCATACAGAGTTTTACAGAATAAACACAAAGCTCAGTCATCATATCATGATAACGTTTTTCTTTCTAGAAAGAAAATCAACAACATCAAAAATTAAAAGGAACAAGGTTAGTTGATGGGAACCACAAATTATAATTAAGAAATATTTTTTAAGACTACTAAGATTTACTAAGATTTAACTTTAAGTAAGTATATTGTGCAGATATAATTTGAATGTCTTGAATACCTTCTACTCGGTCAAATATAAAGTAGTTGTCTTCACATGTTGCCCAAACTTTATGTGTGGTATCCAAGGGCAAAATGCAAATTCAATTAAATCACATGTAGATTACAGACAAAGATACAAGCTAATCAAAGGATAGAGTAGTACTTTTGGACCTGTATACTATCTCCCAAATAATTGAAGTGTAAGCCTATGAACCTGACTGTTCACATTGCTTAGAATTCCTTGCCTTAGGTTGACAATCAGCAGACAAAGTAAAACACCATATGAATATCACATCAACACATTTAAATTGTTCCTATTGAATGTGTTGTTAAAACAAAAATGATTTTAGTTTAAGCAACAGACTGCCTGAAACCTGGATGCAATTAAGAAAAATTGTATTTTATTTGTATGAGCTCTATTGCTTTATTCATGAATTTCTTCCATTCTGTGACCTGCCACATTGAGAAATAATTCAACGTAATTCAATTATGACCACCTTTTGTATTAGTTCGACATTAGAGCAAAGAGAGATTCGCCAGCAATTCCTCAAGGACAATTTAGGATTGGCAGTAAATGTTGGCCAAGCTAGGAGAGCTCATATCCCCGAATGAATAAAAAAAAAATTGGTGTCCTGTGAGCTGCGGTTTCCTAGTTTACCATGTTCAAAAATTAAATCATTGTACTCTGTGAAGATCATTTCTCAAAGGTTTAATCATAAATTCTTGGCCAAACAATTTGCAAGAAAACTGAAAGGATTAAAATTGCTTTTGAACAGATGTTTTTAACAATTGTACCATATTTGTCTGCTGATTCACTTTTGTTTCTGTATTACTTTACTTCAGTTGAGGTATCATATCTGGTTCAGTGGAATTTCTCAGCAGGATACGTCTTCAAGTCTGATTTCAGAGATTCAAGTTTATAATTTGGGTTGAAATTTCAGTGCAGTATGGAGTAAATATTGCATTGTCGGAGACACTAATTCCAGATAAGAAGTTAAATCCCGACCCTGTCTACTCTCTCAGGTAGACAAGAAAGATCTGAGGCATGATTTGAAAATGTGCCAGGCACAATCTCCTGAGTTTTGCTGGCTACGGATTCTCAAATCAATCAACAAACAATCTAGCCATTTATTTCATATTGTTGTGGGACCTTGCTGACTACAAGTTGGTTTTTGACCATAAGATCTTAGATCAGAAGTAGGCCATTCAGTCCATCAAGTCTGTTTTGCCACTCAATGAGATCGTGGCTGATCTGATAATCCTCAATTCCACTTTCCTGCCTTTTTTCCCATAACCCTCACTTCCCATACTGATTAAAATCTATCTCAGCCTTGAATTTACTTTGTGACCCAACCTTAGCAGCCCTCTGTGGTAAAGAATTTCACAGTTTCATTACCCTTTGAGAGAAGCAATTTGTCCTCATTTCACTTTTAAATTTGCAACCCCTATTCCAAGATTCTGCCTTCTGGCCCTAGATTCTCCCACAAGGAGAAACAATCTTTCCACATCTACCGTGTTAAGTCACGATTGTATGTTTCAATAAGGTCGCCTCTCATTCTTCTATATTCCAACAAGAACAGGCCCAATCAATTTAATCTCTCTTTATAAGCCAGTCCCTCTATATCTCGTATCAGCCTAGTGAACCTGCCTCCAATGTCAGTATATTTTGCTTTTGATAAGAGGCCCAAAACTGTTCACAGTATTGCAGATGCAGCCTGACTAGTGCCTCATATTGTTACAGCAAAACATCCCTAATTTTATATTCCATCCCCTATGAAATAAAGGCAAATATTCTATTTGTGTTCCCTTTACCCACTGACGTTGGTTGCTAGCTTCTTGTGATTCATGGATGAGAACTCTCAAATCTCTCTGTTCCATAGTTTTCTGTAGTCTTTCTCCATTTAACTAATATTCTTCTTGCTAAAGTACACAACCTCACCTTTTCCAACATCATATTCCATATGCCAAGTTTCATGCCCTTGGTTAACTGTCTATATACCTCTGCAGGCTCTGTCATCCTCACCACTTGCCTTCTCATCTATTTTTGTGTCATCTGCAAAATTGGCTGCTATTCATTGACTTTGCTCATCCAAATCATTTATGTATATTGCAAATAATTGTGACCCCATTACTGATCCCTGTGATTTACCACTAGTTGCAGATTGCCACCTTGAAAATGCCCCCATCCCAACTCTCTATCTTTTATTAGATAGGCAATCCTCTGTTCATGCCAATGCACTACCTCCTTATCTTAGTAAATAGCCTAATGTGTAGCAACTTGTCAAGTGGTCTCTGAAAATCTCAATATATTACATCCACTGCTTCCCATTTATCTACGCTGCTTGTTACCTCCTCAAAGGCTTCTAGTAAATCTGATAATGTGATTATCCCTTCATGAAGTCATACTGACTCTGCTTAAATCACATGTTGTATTTATAAATGCTCTGCCATTACATCCTTCATAATGGCCTCTAAAAACTTTCCCAACAACAGACAGTAAAATAACTGGCCCATATTTTCCTGCCTATATTATAATAGCAAATATACTTTAAATAGTACCACACTGGGCAAGAAACATTTTGCAATATTCTAAGATTGCAAAAGGCACTACTTAAATGGAAATACCTCCTTTTCGTCACCTGAGCTATCTTTTCTGTCAATACAGCACTTACTATTATCATAGAATAATAACAACTTGTTGCAATCAAGACAAACACAATTGTAAAATAAAATACTAATTTTTAGCCTGGGAGGTGTGTCTTCTTATTTGCTTCAAGTACGCAGTCAATTTCAAATTTATAAGGAACGTAAATTTGCTGATTGAAGCTAATCCGTCCTGCTGGATAGGAGTAGAAATATTGGGGAGAAACAAAAATTATTACAAGAATTACTACTTCCTATATTTTGGAATTACCACCATAATTATATATCCACAGATACTGCCTGCTGAGCATTGCCTGTGGGCTCTGTTTTCAGCCAACCAGAAAAAGGTTTAGCAGCATCCAAAATAAAATTTGTTCATATCTGAAGTTGCCGGTATGGTCAGTCCTGCCGTAAAAGAATGAAACTGGAAGCCTAAGTGTACATCATTGAGTGGCTCACTCGTGAGGCAATTTTGGTTCAAACAGCATTTACAACAAGGCCTGGTCTGCTCTCTCACGTAGATGCAAAATATCTCATGGTACTATATCAAATATATCCTGATCTATATTTATCACACAATAAACACTGCAAAAACAGATCATCTTGTCATTATTACATTACTGTTTGTGGGTTCTTGCTCTGTGCAAATAAGCTGTTGCATTTACACTGCTGTAACACACTTTGGAACATCTTGAATTCATGAACAAAACAATGCTCTGCAAACTTATTTTTTATAATAATGTATTATTTTGTATATATTCAACAAAATTCAATTAAAAATGTGTAGAAATTTGATATTTTGAGAGATATCTTGTTGCATGCCCCAAATGCTGTTTAACATACAGTGAGCTGGTTACTAAGCACATGTTAAACACAAATAGAGTGGGCAATAATCAATTATTTAAAAAGTAAGAGAAGAGCAGAGACCTTTTCAATGCCCTGGAACAATCTTGAGTTAATTATGTGGTTAAACAATGCAGTGCCTGAAAATAGATCTACACTAATGCATTAAAATTACTGACGCCTGCTAGGAGATACCTAAGTAGTTATTTTCTTTTCCACCTTTTCATTTGTATTTGAAGGCATCCTTCCAGTTGTTTCTCTGCAAATGTATAGTTTTAAAATCACCTATTCTAGTCACAGTTACTGTATTCAGGTTTCAGTAAAGGCACTTTGAGACTTGGGGATCAAGTTGTATGAGCAAGGATTCATTTGTTGTGATGACATTTGGAGTAAGTAAATCCTGTGAAATGCTAATTTGAAATGCCTACACCTTTGGCAATATTGATACTTCTTACATCAGATAATAGTTCTCAAAGAGTTAATGTTGAAGTTGAATGTAATGTTGAAGACCTCTACATTGGAGAAATGACACATAGGATGGATGACAGCTTTGTAGAACCCTTGCGCTTTGTTTGCATAAAAGACCCTGAGTTTCCTGTTGCCTGCCACTTCAACACACCACCTTGTTCTCTGGCCAACATTTCTCCCTCAGGCTTGCTGCAGTGCTCCAGCGAAGCTCAGTGCAAGCTGGAAGAAAAGCCCTTCAGTTTCCACTTGGGAACCCTACAGCCTTCTGGACTCCATATTGAATTCAACAATTTTAAGCCTGTGGCACCTTCTCCCATGTCCTTACCCCAACCACGACACACAAGCCTTGTTACCACATGGCTATTACTCACTACCCATTGTTAACCACAAATAGTACCAATTAGCAGCCATTCATTCTCCTAGGCTGACCATTATCCACTCCTTCACCTGTCTTAATGTTCTTCTCTCTCTTTGGGCTCTATCTTGATCTATCATTTACTCCTTACTCCCTCCTCCCATTCTATATTCTGCATAAAAAAGCTTTTTCCTAGCTACTATCAGTTCTGACGAAGGGTCGCTGAACCCAAAACGTTAACTCTGATTTCTCTCCGCAGATGCTTGCAGACCTGTTGAGATTTTCCAGCAATTTCTGTTTTTGTTTCTGATTGCCAGCATCCTCATTTTTTTTATTTAACACTGAAGGTGAATTAGCTCCACTCAAACCAATGATATCCTTGCATGGCAAAAGACTTAGCCTTGTATGAGATCCTAATCAAGACAGATGTGACATACCTGGCTCCTGAATGACGTAAGTATGCTTAACCAGTTAATGTCAATTGTACCTGTTGCAAATCATTCAGTAAACTATACTTGTTATGTAAAGTAAGTATCCTCTCAAGATAAAACTCTGTGGTTTATCCTCTATCATTGATAACTAGGCAGGCCAAAAGGATCGGCATAGAAAGGAGGATTGTTTAAGAGTTTGAAACTGTGGAAAGGACAATTATGATTGTGAACTACCTCATCCACCAACTCCCAGTAGCTGGTACCCAGAACCCAAAGTGAGTAGCCATCTACATTTAGAAACAACATAGAGCTAATCCTTAAAAAAAATCTGCAACATTACAGCAATAGTTGCTGTAACAGCCTTAGGTACAACATTGAAGTGCAGAAGCAACCTGTAAGTGGTTTGGAGATGTGCCATGAGGGTTCTCAGAGGTTTACATACGTCAGATGCCAATTTCTGCGGATGTGTGGTCCGAGCTCATGGAGCAAACCTGCTTATGCCCAGTAGGTTACATGAAAGACATTTGAAACAATTAGCAAGTTGAATCTGCCATGAACTCTGGTTTCCATATTGGGTTTTCCCCACAGCTAGTTAGTGAGGCAAGTTTCATAAGATCGCAACTTGTAGTGCATTGGCTGTTAACATGGCATTTAACTAGCAATAATGAGTGACAATTGGATACGTGCCATTGCCTAGTGACAATCTCACCTTCCTACATAAGAAAAGCATATGAGATGTGACAAGATGATCTTGATGCCAAGACAGGCCTTGCTGAACATTTCACCCAATTCTGCCACACATCTCACTATAGGATATATCACTCAAACCTTGACAAGATTCTGCCCAATGTTTCAGATCTGTAACTTTTCATCAAAAGTAACCCAATGAAAGATCAGAGACCTGAAACATTAACTCTGTTTCTTCAGATGTTGGGAGACCAAATTAATCATTTCCAACATTTTCTACTTGTATTTTAGATTTCCTGAGTCTGCAGTTAATGTTATTTTGTAGAGCTGTTAATGAGTTCCTTTCAGGTTCAGTCATTTCTTCCCCAAAAGCTGCAAAACAGCAACAGGCGTTCTTTTTCAATATCTAATGCTTAATTTTGCCTGAAGCAAATTTTCACTTCATGAAAGTTTCGGAAAATTCCATAAAAATCAATCTAAACAACATGTACAAAACCAAAGAAAAAAGGTTGAAACGCAATTTTCTTATTCAGAATCTAAATGAAATTGTATGAAGGAAAAAGAGATTACTTCTGTACTCATTCACCAATAATTCAGAAATAAATATCAGAAATCAGAAATAAATCTCTTCCCGTGCATTATTCGGAAATTAATATCAGAAGCAGTCAACTAATGGAGATGATGTTCATGAAACAAGGTCAACTTTCCACACCCTAGGCTTTCTTTCCCAGACATTTCTTTAATTCTTGCTCCACTTACAACTCTTTTGTCAAGCAATTAACCATTCAGCAAGAATAAACATCTGCCAATTCAAAGACCGAACTGCCATTGGTACACAAGATGATCACACTCTTCCTTTCATCTACCAGATACTGTTTAATATTCCTAAAATATTTTGTGTTCAGCAGAAGTTGCTTACCATGTCTGGATCATCCCTACAAAGTCAAAGGTTTAAACAAAAGCATTCCATTAAAGTCCATTATTATTATTACCTGGAAACTTGAGTTCTAAAGTGGAGGAAAAGTGGATTTTAGTTTATCAGTTCTGTACAGACCTGATTCATATTTTTTTTCAAAAAAAATCAGAAATTCTTTTGAATTGTGAGTTCAAAACAGAATTTACAAAAATTCGTGCAATTTTAGCTAATTGATTAGCAGAGATAATTACTGAAGTGTTTGCTGTTTTATGACAGCCATGGGGGGAGAAGGAGAGAGAGGGACAGTGGGAGAGTGGGAGATTGGGAGAGAAAGAGAGAGGGTGAGAGGGAGGGGTCCTGACACAGGTTCATGCAGGATCATAATAGCAGAGGCGGTCTCTAAGTAGTCAGGGCTAGGGAGAAGCCCTGAGATCTTTACGAAACAGTGAAAGTGAAGCTCCAGAAGCAGAAAGCTGTGGCAGTGTCAGACAACAAGACATTCTAGAAGGCTATTGAATAAATTAGTTTTGGGAACCCATAATAAACAATAAGGAGCCAGGATAGCAGTTTGTTTCAAGGGTCCCAGGGTCAGGCATTAACAAAAGAAAACCGTGTCTAGTGAATGAACACCAATTTGCTAAGAAGAAACTGATTGCAGTCTTGCCAACAGCTTTACCATAGAGATAGGGTGACTCTTCACTGAGATTTGAGTGTCTGTAAGATTAGTGATATGGTGAAAAGAATAAATCTTTCTCTCTGATACTTGTAATGATATTGTTCCAATAGTTTTTGTACAGTATGATACAGTTTGTGGGGTTTTTTTGTATAATGAACTTCTATGTTCTTTCGTAAGAAGTAAATCTGCAGTTTCTTGTGAATATTTTCAGTAACTTGCCTCCATGATAAACAAAAAGAACAACTTATGACCTATCCATAGAGTGAAGACAAGTTTCACTCTAGGATCTGATTTGACCAATATTACCATCAATTGAGATCATAACACTCATCAAGAATACAGGAGCAGCAATATAGACAATAGACCATGCCTTTCACTTGCCTCATCTTAAAGACAAAATCACATCCTTCAGGATCGAATTGAGGATATTTCATGCAAAACAAACTAAAACCACATAATCTGTTTTTGCATGGAAAAATAGTGTAATCATTTCAGAGTATAATTTGAAAAATAAATGAGGAACATAAGAAACGTTTAAATTATTACATTTCTAAACACAATAAATTAAGGCACTGCAGCAGAGTTTTGATACATGTATTGGATAATCAAAATTTTGGGGCTAGGTGAATCAACTTAAAATTTTAATTTTGGATAAGATTAGATTTGCCACCAAATTACATCTTTCACAATTATTCCTATGTATTAAAACTGAGATGTTTCGTGGGTAGCTGTTCCAATATCATTCACTTTATATTTAACAGGAAAAATCAAATTTACTTCATGAGCTCCAAGACATGTTGGACAATTATCCAAATTTCTTAGTTTAAAACAAAAAATGTTAGCGCAGTGTCATAAAAGGAGAATTGTCAGGTTCTTTGTATTTTCATGAGTAAAGCATATTATTTATTGACATAGTTATAACATTTATTCCACTCATGCATACTGTTATATAATCTATGCTGGCATTTATAAATCAACCTCCAAAGCTGATATAATACTTTCAGAAATTTAAGTGCAATTCATTAAAAAGGCTATAATTAATATGTGGAACATTAAGTCTTAACATATTGGATCGATAATACTTCAGAAAAGTACCAGTAAATTTGATTTGCTGTATATTTCATTAATCATTATGAACAGTGGTTGCAATCCATACTTACTTTCTTCATATAATGTGTTTTTAGTGGTAAAAGTTACAGGTTACAAATTCTCTTACAACCTTCAGGCTTTCTTTCCTACAAGAACTGGATTGATCTCAGTCTGCATCTTAGTTACTAGTTGCGTTGTTAAAGTTTCTCATGTTTGTTCAGCAGCTTAATTCAAACTTCTTCTAGCATTGCAATGAGTACAAGATCTAACACTTTTCATTCATAAAATAATCCTTGTTTCTCCTCTTACAATGGCAGAGCTGTTTCATTCAGAAAACATGTTACAGTTAATTCATTCTGACACATTCATTTTTGATTTGTTTACATTGACACTTGAAGACTTGGGCTATGTTCAAAACCAGTATAAAAGGTTATTGCAGCAAAATCAGCCAGGAGCGAGATTGTTTAGTGTATTGACATTTAGAAGGGATTATAGCAGATCTGTCCGGTAATCTATTTGATTGAATCTCATTTATCTAGTCAATGTTAAAACTATTTTGCTCTAAGCATTCTTTAACTTTTGAATTAATTAAAATTCAGTGCATTCTTCATGGGATGTTTAGAGACAGTCCTTTAGATAATGAAGCCTTATTCAGACAGCCGTACCAACATGAGATAACTTTTTATCCTCAATTGCTGTCAGCTACCTTCAGTTTAATTAATATCTTGGATATGGTAGAATGTCATCATTAAATTTAAATTCATAAATATATTAAATAAAATTAGGTCATATTATCAAAGGCATCAGCTCAGTGTAAAAGCCAGATTCTTGAATTATTTTAACCCCATCAAAATCAAAGGAATATATTTTGATAGGAATATATTTTCAAACTTTTCCTGCTGATGAACTGAAACAATTTACATACTGTGGAATAACTGGACAGCTTGAGCCAAAACTGGTTCTGTGATCTTTTTGAAGGACCACCTGCAACTCAGTTCATTTTAATCTAACTTCTAAATGAGTAGATTGTGAATTCAAGAAGTACTCCTAGACTTGAGCACAAAAATGAAGGCTGAAGTTCCAGTGTCATACTAGGGTAACACAAGCCTGATGGATGAGCCATCTTTCAGAAAAAATGTCAAAACTAAGGACCGTCTTGGTCTGTCTCATATTCTATGGCACAAACAGCAGGGAAGTTGTCTCCAATATCCTAACCTAAATTTATTGTTGAAGCAACATCTCAAGTCACATCGTCTGGTCACTGTAACATTGTTGTTTGTAGGGTCTTGTTGTGTGCAAGTTAGCAGTCACAATTCCTTCATTACAACAGTAAATACACTTTAAAAGTAATTGATCGGTGGTAAAGTGCTTTAGGAAATTTTGCAGTTATGGGAGTAATTTAAATGGAAATGACAGAAAAGAAAGAACCGGGAAAGATGTTTGTGGCAAAGGGGCAAATGCTAAAAATGATTGAATAGCTAGCCTTTCTT
>NC_063356.1:35521024-35531896 GCF_021869965.1 Rhincodon typus | reverse complement strand
CCAGATGCCTTTTAAATGTTGTAATTGTACCAGCCTCCACCAATTCCTCTGGCAGCTCATTCTATACACGCATCACCTGTGCATGAAAAAGTTACCCCTCAGGTCCTTTAAAAATCTTTCTCCTCTCACCTTAAATCTATGCCCTCTAGTTTTAGACTCTCTCACCTGGGAAAAAGATCTGAGCTATTCATCCAATCCATGCCCCTCATGATTTTACAAACCCTCAGTCTAAGATGCTCCAGGGAAAATAGGCCCAGCCTATTCAGCCTCTCCCCATACCTCAAACTCTACAATCTTGGCAACTTCCTTGTAAATCCTTTTTGCACCCTTCCAAGTTTAACAACATCTTTCCAATAGCAGGAAGGCCAGAATTGAATGCAGTATTCTAAAAGTGACCTCACCAATGTCCTGTACAGCTGCAGCATAACCTCCCAACTGCTATACTCAATGTTCTGATCAATGAAGGCAAACATGCTAAATGCCTTCTTCTCCACCCTGTTCACCTACAACTCCACTTTCAAGGAATATGCACCTGCGCTTCTAGGTCTCTTTGTTCGACAGCACTGAACTTAAGCCACAGGATTTTACCATCCCTAAGTTCTAATGGGGGAGTGACAAATGTATGATCATCTGAAAAATGTTCAGTTGGATCGAATTATTGAGCAATAAATATTAATGATCTTCTTGTTAATTTATTCAAGTAATTATGGCACAGAATGAATTAACTTGAAATTATGTAGCACCAACAAATAAAGTGAATGGTGTACATGTTGTGCAATAGTCTCTTAAAAGGCCCTCCACTTTCATAACTATTATTTTACAATTGATATCAAATACAGAGGATTAAAGCATTGATTAGCTTGCCCTCTCTCCAACCATCTCCATTCCTGAAATGGATCATTTATGTCAAGACAAGGTTCACAGGAATGGCATACATAACTATACGCAAGAAGCAATTGCAATTTAGCATGATGGAGGAATGGGTGCTAGATATTTCAAAATCAAACTGTTCAGAGATGTTATAGCATACGTAAAGTGCTAAATGAATCCAGGTCTCCTGACTCAAAGGTAAGGACACCACAAGAGCCCTTAGAGAATGGGTACTATTGGTTGGATAGCAGTCAGGACCAGCGAAAGACAATTCTTCCCCTAATTATCTCAGAAAGGCCAGTTGCTTTCCTGAACTGTTTGTGATTACATAACTAAGCAATGACTAAGAAACAATTATAGGAGATCTCAGTTCTGTACAGGTCAGTGCCCTTGAACACAACTTGAGCAAAATTTTCTGCTCCCGAAGGAGGTCCGGTAGAAGTCAGGAAAGGGCATTTAACCATCAGGGTGGAGATGTATCCAATTCCTCCTGCCTTCTATCTCTACTTGAATTAGCTTCTGGGTCAGGAAGGACCATGGTCAACCTTCCCACCCCACTGCAAATTAAGACCCTTAAGTTGTCAAATAACAATACCTAAGTCTTCCACTACTGGAATTAACCAAGATGCAAACAGACCACCTGGTGCCGACATGAGTGCTAAAGTTAGCTGGGGTAGGACGGGGGCCTTGATGAAAGGCACTCAGTCCCAGGTTGAGGGCATGAACATAGCTCAGGAATAGCCCGCTAAATAAAACCCCATTTCCCTCTGCCTGAGTTTCACACCCCTAGTACCCTCATCCCTCATCCACAAATTGCTGACTGTAGTCCTGGATCCTTGGATACTGGTGATAAGTTCCTGGCAGCAGCCTTGGCCATACACATAGCACTGCCAAATGCAGGTGATGCTGGCCTCTAATGGCCTGCCTGGGCTGCTCACTGTCAGTCACCATTAACCAGTGTGCACAGTCCTTGTGGAGATGAATGAAATCCTATCTTCACATTGAGGACACCATCCTTCATGTAGTGTGGCACTGCAACTGTGCTAAATGGAATAGACTTTGGACAGATCTGGCCACTCAAAGCTGAGCATGTATGAAGCACTCTGAGCTGTCAGGAGTCGCAAAACTATACTCAAAAACAATCTGCAACCCCATGGCCTGGCATAACTCTTGCTCTGACATTGCCATCAAGTGAGAAAACCAACACTGGCTCAAAGAAGAGTGGAGGAGAGTATGCCAGGGGCAGGACAGGGCATACCTAAAAATGAGGTGTCAACCTGATGGAGCTACAACACAGGAATGTTTGTGTGTCAAACAGCTCAAGTGGCAAATGATAAGCAGAACTAAGCAATCCAACAGCCAATGGATCAGAGTTCCACTTTCCAATCCTGTCACAAAAAACAATGGATAATTGAAAACTCACTGGAGGAATAAGCTCCACAAATATCCCTATCCTCACTGATGGGGGAGCCCAACCATCAGTTCAAATAATAAGGATGAAGCATTTGCAACAACCTTCAATAAATGAAAAGTGGCAAATCCATGTCAGTCTCCTCTTCAGGTGCCCAGCATCACATCTGCCAGTCTTCAACCATTCAATTCATTCAATATCATAGAGCCGTAGAGATATATGGTACGGAAACAGACCCTTCGGTCCAATTCGTCCATGCTGACCAGATGTACTAAGTTAATCTAGTTCCATTTGCCAGCATTTGGCATCTATCCCTCTAAACTCTTCCTATTCATATACCTATCCAAATGCCTTTTAAATGTTCTAATTGTACCTGACTCCACCACTTCCTCTGGCAGGCCATTCTAAAAACGCACCACCCTCTGTGCGAAAAAGTTACCCCTTAGGTCCCTTTTAAATCTTTCCCCTGTCACCTTAAATCTATGCCCTCTAGTTTTTAACTCCCCAACCCTAGGAAAAGACCTTGTCTATTTACCCTTTCATGCCCCTCATGATTTTATAAACCTCTAAAAAGGTCATAAGCTGGTGGCTGTGGATTCTTCAAAGTTATGGATCCTGCCAATATTCTGGCAATAGGAATGAAGAACTGGTTGTCCAGGCCTTGCCACACACCGAGCCAAGCTGTTTTAGTGCAATTACAATAAAAGCATTTATCCAGCAGTATAGAAAATTGCCCGGGTATTTCTTGTACACAAAATGCAGGATCAATCCAACCCAGCCAATTATACACTTCGTCAGTGATTTTTTTTTCAGTCATTGTAAGGGAGTTTTGCTTGTTGGGGCCATTTATTGCACATCTCTAACTGTCCCTGAGAAGTTGTTGATGAGTTTCCTTCTTGAATTATATAGTCCATTTGATGTCGGTAGGCACACAGTGCCGATAGGAAGGCAGCTCCAGGAATTTAACTCAGTGGCAGTGAAAGAGCAAAACATCATTCCAAGTCAGGATTTTGGCGGTTTAGAGAGGAATTTGCCACTGGTTGTGATCTCGAACATCACAAAAAGGTGTTGGAAGAGGTCATCAATCGTGCTATTAAGCAGCATGTCCTTCATGATAACCTACTCATGGACTTTCAGTTTGGGTTCCACCAGGGCCACTCAGCTCCTGACATCATTGAAGGTTTGGTTGAAACATGGACTGAAGTGAGGTGAGCATGGCTGCCCTTGACATCAAAGCCACACTTGACCAAGTATGGTATCAAGGACTGCTAGTCAAACTGGAGGCAATAGAAACCAAGAATAAAACTCTCCACTCATTGGAGTCATACCTAGCAGAAAGGAAGATGGTTGTGGTTGTTAGATGTCAGTCATCTTAGCTCAAGAACTCTGTAAGAGTTCCTCAGCTTAGTGTCTTAGGCCTAAACTCTTCAGCTGCTTCATCAATGACCTTCCCTCCATCATAAAGGTCAGAAGTAGGAATATTCACTCACAACTGTGCAATGTTCAGCACCATTCACAACTTCTCAGATACTGAAGCAGACTTTGTTGAAAATGCAACAAGACCTGCATAAAAGTAACATTTCAGTTATACAAGTGCCAGATTTGTCAAAATTACCATCTCTAACAAGAGAGGATCTAATCATCATTCCTTGACATTCAATAGTATCACCATCACTGAATCCCTCATCCTGGAGGTTACCATTTATTAAAAATATTTTTTTAATGTGATATGGGCATTGCTGGCTAGTCAAGCATTTTTTGACCATCCTTAATTGTCCATAGGGCAGTTAAGAGACCCATTACTATGGCTGTGAAGTTACAAGTAGGACAGACCAGACTAAATCATTGATTTCCTTAAAGGATATTAGTGAACCAGATGATGATTTACAACAATCAGCAGTGTTTACATCATCATGCCAGCTCTTTACTCCAGATATTCATTGAATTCAAATTTCACTGTATACCATGGTAGGATTCAAACTCACAATCCCAGAGCATTAGCCCAGGGGTCTGGATTACAAGTCCAGTGTCATTACCAATACACTACTGCCTCCCCTAACATTCAACTAGCCATATAAATTCTAGAGTCTTGTGTGTTAATATATATAGCAGTTAAGACATACAAGTTAAGACACTCTGAAGTCAACTGATAATCTTTTAAAGTTGTCTCTGGTGTAATTCTTTCTTAGGTCAGTCAGGATTAGTTTGTAAAAGTTGTCCAATAGTAAAAGCAAATCTAATGTCAGATAGTGTTCTGAGGTTTGAAAGCACAAGCTGGTTGAGTATGATTGGCACCCTTCCCTCTGACTGGTCAAAGGAATGTGTTGTCTGTAATGGTCCTCAAATCATTGGGATACACACACTAGATAACTAACATCTGAATGGTGCTGAAATCTATGTCATATTACTCTTTTGTGTGGTAGACAAAACAGTTCTGGTTTAATGGCAGCATCCTATTAGTGGAGAAGACCATTTAGAATCATAGAGTCATTCAGCTCAGAAACAGACACTTTGGTCCAACCAGTCCATGCTGACCATAATCCCAAACTAAACTAGTCCCACCTGCCTGCACTTGGACCATATTCCTCCAAATCCTTCTTATTCATGTAATACTCTAAATGTCTTTTAAACGCTGCGACTGTGCCCACATTCACCAGCTCTTCTGGAAGTTTATTCCACACACAAACCTCTCTCTGCGTATAAAAAAAACTGTCCCTCATGCCTTGCTTAAAATCTTTCTCTTCTTACCTTAAAAATATGGCCCCTAATCCCCTCACCCTAGAGAAAAGTCACCCACCATTCACCTTATCGAGAGCCCTCATGATTTTATAAACCTCTATAAAGTCACCTCTCAACCTCCTACGCTCCAGTGAAAAAAGGTCCCACCCTATCCAGCCTCTCCATATAACTCAAAACTTCCATTCTCAGCAACAGCCTGGTAAGTACCTTCTGAATTCTTTCCAGCTTAATAATATCCTTCCTATAACAGACAGACCAGAACTGGACACAGTATTCCAGAAGAGGCCTCACCAACATCTTGTACAACCCCAACATGACTTCCAACTCCTATCTTCAAAAGGTCTGCGCAATGAAGGCAAGCATGCTAAACACCTTCTTAACCATCCTATATGTGATGCAAACTTCAAAGAATTAGGTACATGAACACCTGGGTTTTTCCATTCTACAACACTACCAAGGACTACCATTAACTGTATAAATCGTGCCCTTGTTTATTTTACCAAAATGCAATGCTTCGCATTTATTCAAATTAAACTCCATGGCCACTCTTCAGCCAATTTACCCAATTAATCAAGATCTCTTTGTAATCTTAGATAACCTTCTTCACTGCCCACTGTATCACCAATTTTGATGTCATCTGCAAACTTACTAACCATGCCTTCTTTATTTTCATCTGAATAATTTATACAAATGACAAGCAGAAAACTGGACCTATCATTGATCCCTGTGGAACACCACAAGTCACTAGCCTCCAGTCCGAAAAACAACCCTCCAGCATCACTCTGTTTCCTGCCATTAACCCAATTTTGTAACCAATTGGCAAGCTCACCCAGAATTCCATGCGATCTAATTTTACTAATTAGCCTGCAATGCAGAATCTTGTCAAGGGCTTTACTAAATGCCAAGTAAACTATGTCTCCTGCTCTGCCCTCATCAATCTTTTTGGTTACTTCACTCGTAGGTTTACTGCAAAGTAACGGCTGTGGAGATGGCTAGCTCCTGTTGAGCCTATTGTTCAAATTTTTGAGATGCATTCCATTGCCAGAGTAATCTGAAGTTGACAGGGCACCATTGTTCCAGGCCAAAAGTCGTGTCCACAGGCCATTACATGAGATGGTGCTATATACAGTGAGCAATAAATTTGGGGTGCTAGGCCTACGCCTTGAGAGATCAAACCAAATCAACTTTTCAACCAATAATTCAACAATTTCAAAGCAGCCTTTTTCTTTTAAATGGCTCCTTAAAGTGTAAGTTCAAATTTTCATCCACCATGACTAATGGACGTTTTATTTTATGAAAAATACTCTTCATTTGACCTAGTGGAGATTAATTAAACCCCAGTTTCCTTAAGAACACGCTATGACGAAGCACAACACTTAACGCACATATGATTCCTGAGTAAACCAGATGGCAAGTGCAAAACCTAAGCATGTTATCGCATCCTTGATTAGGTGCTGGAATCCAATTCATTAGTGTAATTGCTTTAGGGAGCAGCAGGCATGCAGAGTAACTCAGTGCACATCATGAAATATTCATTCACACTTTTGTCAGTGCAGGAGAACTCAAGAATATCACAAAATGAAGTAAAAGAAACAATTTACAGGAAAAATATTTACCAATATGAAGCTTTTTTAATTGTCTACCTGGGCTTAAGTACCAAACTAGCTTTGACTAAATCACTTAATGAACAGGTCTGGATGAGATGACATTTTTAGATAGATTCCATAGATTTGAAGAAATAGAATGATATTGTGATACAGCACAAAGGAATGTTGTTTCTCTTATCATACCAATGTTGACTCTGGTAGCTATCCAATATAACTGATCTCAGACTCTTTCTTTCTTTTTGCTCTGATCACCTCAAACTCATGATCCAACATCCCTGCTCTTTTCTTAGAGATAGTAAGAACTGCAGATGCTGGATTGTCAGAGACAACGCAGTGTGGAGCTGGAAGAACACAGCAGGCCAGGCAGCATCAGGGGAGCAGGAAAGTTGAAGTTTCAGGTCGGGACCCACCCGAAACGTTCACTTTCCTGCTCGTCTGATGCTGACTGGCCTGCTGTGTTCCTCCAACTCCACATTGTGTTATCCCTGCTCTTTTCTTATTGCCCAACAACTTTTCCCTCTTGATTTAAGAATCCAATTCTCTGTTGAACATTTTCATTAGCTATATTCTTATTTAGACTGTTGTCTCATTGCATTGATGTGAGACATCACTCATATAGAATACCATTATTTCTGTAGAAATGTTGTTGTTCATTATTTCTGAAACATTTATAAATTCATCTTAAAAAAAGTCAACACAAATTAGACTGAAATCTGATGTACCTACAGATAGCTTGACCTTTAGGTTTCACATATATGAAATAAGCTGATGAACAGCTAATTGTGAAATGTTGCACTCGTCATACAAAGTTGTCAAGAATATTTCTCAAAAAACCAAATAAAATCTGCAATGCTACTAATTATCTCGACAGATTTTGGTTAACAACAAGATTGGTAACATGTATTAACTGAGTGTTGAAAGATGAGAACTTTACAAGACAGATGATTTTGTAGGATAAAGGAAACAGATTGTACGCTTAACCTAGAGAATATCCATCTGCTCAGAGTCTATTCATAAATGTGTGACTGATATAACACTACAGAAAACAATACACCACATCTGAATTTAAATTTACACCCAATTTTTGTATCAGAAACCTCAAATATTCTGGATTTAAAACTTCTATTTCTAATGGCAATGTTTTATATTTCATTCTCTGCTGCTTCTCTTTTCTGCACAGCACTGTTAGCTGGAGCACTGCTGAAATTGAAATGTTAAGTTAATTCTTGGCTTCCAGAGTAAGGATCAGATTATTAGAATACAATGGTTTTGCCACTAACAACCCAGATTAAACTCCCCAAGTGCTGTGTGTTTTCTTTTGTTCACTTGTGGATTGTGGGCATCACTGGTTAGGCCAGTATTTATTGCCCATCCCCAGTTGCCCTTAAGAACTGCCCTATGGAACTACTATTGTCCATATGCTACAGGTAGACCCACAATACCATCAGGGAGGGAATTCCAGTGTTTATACATAGTGACAGTGAAGGGCTTGTCTAAGGATCTTTAGCAAATTTCTGCAGTTCATCTTGTAAATAATAAACACTAAATACCAGTGGAGGAGTGACTGAATGTTTGTGGATGTGGTGCCAATCAAGCAGGCTGCTTTGCCCTGGGTGGTGTCAAGCTTCTTGAGCGCTTTCAGAGCTGTGCTCATCCAGCCAAGTTCAATCAGTTCAATCACATATTTATGAATAGACCCCAAGAGGATAGATATTTTCTAGGTTCAGCATACAATCTGCTTCCACCTTTGTGCAAAACCTTCTTCCTTGCAATCAGATAGTTCTCATCTTTCAACATTTAGTTAATACACATTACCAGCCTTATTCTATCACACTCCTGATTCATGCCTCATAGGTGGTGGACAGCTTTGGAGATTCAGGAGGTGAGTTACGTGCCTAGGTTCTGACCTGCTCTTGTAGCCATTCTATTTATATGGCGAGTCCTCTTCAATTTCTGGTCAATCGTAACCCCCAGCTTGCTGTTAGTAAGGGATTCAATGATAGTTATACCAATGAATATCAAAGGGTAATGGTTAGACAGTCTCTTATTGGAGATGGCTATTGTCTGTTATTTGCGTGCCACAAATGTTACTTGCCACTTTTCAGCCCATGCCTGGATACTGGATCTTGTTGTACTTGAATATGGACTGCTTTAGTATCTGGGGAGTTCTGAACAGTGCTAAGTATTGTGCAATCATCAGCATACATCCCCACTTCTGCCCTTATGATGGAGGGAAGGTCATTGATGAAGCAGTCTAAAATAGTTGGGCCGAGAACACCACTCTGAGAAACTCCTGCAGTGATATTCTGGAGCTGAAATGACCAAATTCCAACAAACACAACCATTTCCCTATATGCCAAGTATGACCTCAACCACCAGAGAGTTTTCCTCTGATTCTCATTGATTCTAGGTTTGCTAGGGCTCTTCAATGCTAGATTCAGTTAAATGGTGCCTTCATGTCAAGGGGTATCACTCTTCCCCACACCCCCCCCCCCCCCCACCTCTGTAATTCAGCTCTTTTGTCCATGCTTGAACCAAGTTCTGGTCACCGCATTATAGGAAGGATGTGGAAGCATTGGAAAGGGTGCAGAGGAGATTTACCAGGATGTTGCCTGGTATGGAGGGAAGGTCTTATGAGGAAAGGCTGAGGGACTTGAGACTGTTTTCGTTAGAGAGAAGAACGTTAAGAGGTGACTTAATAGAGACATACAAGATGATCAGAGGATTAGATAGGGTGGACAGTGGGAGCCTTTTTCCTCGGATGGTGATGGCTAGCATGCGGGGACATAGCTTTAAATTGAGGGGTGATAGATATAGGACAGATGTCAGAGGTAGGTTCTTTACTCAGAGAGTAGTAAGGGTGTGGAATGCCCTGCCTGCAAAAGTAGTAGACTCACCAACTTTAACGGCATTTAAATGGTCATTGGATAAACATATGGATGATAATGGAATAGTTTAGATTAGATGGGCTTCAGATTGGTTTCACAGGTCGGCGCAACATCAAGGGCCGAAGGGCCTGTACTGCGCTGTAATGTTCTATGTTCTATGTTCTAAGGCTGCATTGAGGTCAGGAGCTGAGTGGCACTGTTGGAACCCAAATTGAATGTCACTGAGCAAGGTGCTGTTTGAAAGCACTGTTAATGACACTTTCTATTAATTTACCAATGTTTGAGAGTGGACTGATGGGGTGATAGTTGGCCATTTTGGATTTGCCCTGTTTTTTGTGTACAGAAATACATACCTGGGCAGTTTTCCATAATGCCAGTGCTGTAGGTGTATTGGGGCTGCGTGGTGAGGGATGGGGCAAGTTCTGAAACACATGTCTTCAGTACTACAATAATGTATAATACTCCAGTGTTATCTAAATGTAACACAAATAAGATACATGGATTCTGTTTACTTGAAGACCTAGTAGGTTTCTTTACAAATAAACTAATACATACAGTGCTGTCCAGAAAATGCCTGTGCCTAGAGTACTACAGTGCACAAGGCCTACGACCTGTGGTTATGTGATAACATCCAGAGTATTTGACTCATATGCATATTGATTCTTAAAGGGACCACCCCAAAGATGATAATACAACACTCTGAAAAACAATAGGTGTCATTTTTGTGCTTAGTTACAATTAACTATGGCTGAATCATATGATTACACATAACATATTAAAAAAAAGTTTTATATGACTTTTTAAAATTATGCTTATAGGTATGAGTATGTTTTATATAATTAGATATTTCAAAGTTAATTATGTACTAATTTTAACATATTTTCACAATTAAAGTAATCTCTTCAGGTCAAATTCTTGTTACATATTTTATATTCCACCTGAGAGCCTTTTAAAGAAAACTCCAAAGTTTGATTAGATTGCATTTTCCCATAACTTAATATCAAAGAGATTACAATGGCAGACAAGTCATTAATTAAGATGCATGATACATATTAAGATCTTCCCCTTGAAGAAGCTAGCAAAAGCTGTCCCATCATTATCTGCTCCAGTAACTTGGAAAGGTTTTTTGAAATTAACCATGGGGAAGGATTTTCTCTCACCAGTGATTCAAATAGTTGATATCATAGATGTCGCATTCAAGATTTATTCTGTTCATTTCTTTAGAAATAGATGCATCCATCAATCCACACTACTGTACGTATAAAGATAACACAGTGTGGAGCTGGGAGGAACACAGCAGGCCAGGCAGCATCAGAGGAACAGGAAAGTTGACGTTTCCGGTCGGGACCCTTCTTCA
>NC_063356.1:35413312-35520624 GCF_021869965.1 Rhincodon typus | reverse complement strand
CTCGAAACGTCAGCTTTCCTGTTCCTCTGATGCTGCCTGGCCTGCTGCGTTCCTCCCAGCTCCACACTGTGTTATCTCTGACTCCAGCATCAGCAGTTCTTACTATCTCGTACTGTACATATAAACCTATCCTCCTACCCATTTTGTTAACCAAGTCAGACACAGCTATGGCAAATATTATTATTTTGTTATTATTAGTCTACTTCTGTTCAATTGTTCAAACACACTGCATCAATAGTGCTTGGCCCTTAATACAACCCTGGGGGTACCAATGAAATTAAAATGTATTACTAGCTGTATGCACAGTCCCGCTATCTGTAAACCGACTGAAAAACATTACCATCCTGCATGACAAGAATGACAGCCACTCAACAACAAATCAACCACATGTGGCAGCTAAGTAATTGTTTTTGAGTTCATAAGTTCAACAAGTTTTGTACCATCTACCTGAGGAGAGAGAAAAGTAGGGATGCTTCTAAATGCTTTAGAGACATTTAGCCATGATCCAAACAAGAAGCTGACAGCACTTTTAATCTTCACTTTTTCAAAATAGGGACCAGAAGTACGCTTTTATGAACCTTAAATATGTTCAACAACTAAGGATTCATAACCATTTGGTGTTCAGAATGCTAAAGATTCACAATTCTTCAAGTGGAGAAATTATACTTCTCAGTTTTGATTGACTCTTTCCTTGTGTTGAGATTAAGGCTCAACATCCTAGATCCTCCAGGCACGGAAGCAAGCTTTCAGTATCTTGTTTGTCAAGCCCGTTCAGAATATTGAGTGTTTCAGTGAGATTCCCTCTCATTCTTCTAACTAACAAATGATAGACCCATACACGTCACCAGTCCATATCACTTGAGAAGCTCTTTTGGAACTTCTCACAGGTGACATTCCTACCTGGATCCAATTGAAATACAGAATCATCTGTGGATTGTTAACTGTGGATTGGTATAGGGTTAAGCAAATCATCCAATTAAATGCCTGGCTCAAATAGTGGCAAATGAAGGAAGGTTTTGATTCATGTGAGACTCATAACTATCTGGAATGGAATGAAAATGATTCCCTTGGAATAGCTGTCCTTTAAACTGGGTTGGAATCAGTGTCCTGGAGTATCATATAACTAAAGCTGTCTTTGTGATTTTAAACCAGAAATGTGGGAGAATGTGAAGGTATTCAAGAAAACGAGCTTTAGAATTCTTAAAAGAGGAATTTTAAAGCAACAGAAGAGTATAATGGCTTGGGTAAAAGAAAGGGCAGGAGTTTAACAACTATAATGTATCAGTGAGCAGTATTGAAGTAAAAACTGGTTAGGTTATGTATTAGAAATTAAGCTATCTCCTACCTTGGAGACTAATAGACAAACATTCACCACCTACAGGAGATATTTGGTAAAACATCACTTCCTTCCTCTTCATTGGGAATTTCCATTTGTATTAGAGACCTAAATACAGTCAGTTCTGCTACAACATGATAGTTGTGTTCCTACGCAACATTGTGTAATTGAAAATCACGCTATAGAAATAACTGGGCCAATGGGAAAAGCAGGATTAGGGGCAGACCACCAAAAAAATCACTCAAAATTGCTCAAAAATCACTCAAAAGCCTAATTCAAAGGATAGCGCAGTTTGAACAAATGTTTAATTCATACCTAATAATGAAATAAAAGTAAATTTATCACCTTACCATGAAAAAATGTCAAGTTGACTTGATGGGGAAGGAGGTTTTGAGGTTGTTGTGTTGTTAATACATGGACTGAGGGTCGTCATTATCACTTCAGATGCAGTTGTGGTTACAGGGTTAGTGCGAAAAATAGTTAATCCAGAAGTGGATGACTGTGGTTTATTTTCTTCTGACTGTTTCTTGGGGATTGGCTTAAAAAAGACATCCAGTTTTGCTGCTTTGCCCTTTTTCTTCTTTCATGAAGAAGCTGTTCATTGGGTGCCGAATAAGATCTTATTCCATGAATTACTACCCTGCTGCATTCATTGTCCTGTAAGAGCTGTAACTGCTTCTCAATTTCCCTCAGGACAGAAGACAAAACAGAAATGGAAAATTCTTGTGGTGCTGCATCCAGGACTTCATCTTCTTCAACTCCAGCTTCCACTTCACCCTCAGCAACAAGTTGTTGTAAATCAGCTTTAGAGATGTCTTCGCGGTGGGACTCAAGCCGCTCTTCAACACCCTCAATCTCCACTTCTTCAAATCCAACTTGCATTGCAAGATCAACGCAACGTTCTTTAATTCTTGAGAGCTACACTGATGAATCAAAGCCTTTAAAATCTTGAAAAAAATCTGCAAGTAGCTTCTGCCAAACCAGCCATTGCTGACACTAAAGGCCAGCACATCTGCAGATTTCTCAGCATTTTTTGTTAGATCTTCATAAATTGATAAGGTCTTATCTTTTATGCTGAGAAAGGTGGTCCCAGATCACTTTTTTGTGTGATCTTCTATCCACACACTTAGAAGCTGATCTATCTCCTCAAGTTCTTTTGTCCATGACTTCACAGATTTGCTAGCACTCAAACTTGTTCCAGCAATACAGTTTGCTTTAATCTTTTCTGCATTGTCTCTAATGGTGCATAAAGTGGACTCCTTTATTCAAGTTAAGAACTATATCATGTTCTCTCATTATGCTCAAAACAATTCATAACATCTAGTTTCTCTTCCAGTATTATAGCCTTTCTGTAATATTCACTACAAGCAATTTTATCACCAAGATGCTCCTCACTAACATTCTTGTCACTTTGTCCTCGCATTTTTGTGGGTAACATGGCAGAATTTGCAAAAAAAGACAAAAGCCACGGAATACTGTGCCTCTCACAGAAAGTGCTTCACAACAAAGTCTGCGAAATGATCACGTGGTGCCAGCACGGAGACTCTTTTGGTGCTAACATTGAGCATGCTCAGGACAAAGCCTGCAAAACAATCATGTGATGTTGATGCATACTCCTTCGCGCACCGATGGGATCGCATTATAGCCAACACGAATTCACGTTTTAGAAATAGCATTCCCATACTTGTCAGTCATATTATAGCCAATTTGCATTGCCAAAACACGCGTTATAGCAAAACCAACTGTAGGACTCTGTCAGGAAGCACTCCACTCTTGTATCACTCTGTGCTGCAGCAAACTGCCAAAGTGTGGAGAGATACCGAAGGTTAAAAAAAAACTTAATCAGGCAATCATTTTCATGTGATTGATAGCCAGGCAGTTTCTCTTAATTAGATTGTTTAACTACCTTGCAGTTTCTTTTGCAGTCTGAAATTTCCAAACCATATTCTAAGCGTTAATCTAAACTACAGTTTGAAAAATCTTTACCAGAGAGAACTGACTTGCATGAAATTCCTGATTTGGAGTTGCTCCATGAAGAACATTGTGCTTTCCAATCTACATCGATGAGAGGAAGTCTGGATCCAGGAGACTCACAAAGAACTTTAAACCTTGATTTTAACTTCTTCCACTTCACAGAAACTAAGTGGGAAATTGAACTGAGAAGTTTTTGAGATTTCAACTGAGAAGTTGAAATTTTAAGTTGTTACGTTTGGACGCTCATAAACACTCACTTGATCAGCCACAAATAAAGTATCTCATCATTCTTAACAACCTATCAAATTTCTGAAAATGTTCTCCTTAAACAAAAACCTATTTGCCAAATATGTGAAACTAATATAATTTTTGTCTGAGATTTGCTGATACTGTACTTTTATTACAGAATTACATTCTACAGCACAACAGAAGTGTACATGTTTTTAAAAAAATGGAAATGGTAATAATGATACAGAATATCTCCTTCTTTTGCAAAAGTCACTTCTTCAAATCTTTCTCATGCACCTTAAAGCTGAATACAATGCCAGAAAGGAATGCCAACGATGAAATTTCCATTGATGCTATTAAATACAAAAGCTGCAAAGTACGCAACCATTCACTAAACCATTTTTTTTTCATTTTTCAATGCTTAAAGTTCAGGGAAAAATAATTTATTTGAGTAAATAATGCAAAACATATTGATCCCATTTCTGGTGCTATAATAAATGTCAGATTGTAACATATATACTTGAATGACCAAGCTGAAATGGAAATCAAAACAGTTTATTTGAGGATATTTGGATAACAGAAGCTAATAAAATTAGGACTGGAATTAATGTTGCTGTTCAGTTTCAAGACTCTGGATCACTACCTACCTGAAGATGCTTCTTTTATTCATTAAGTGAGTGAACAGCGAGAGTGAAAGAGAAGGAAGAAGAGTATTGGGAGCTTTAGCTGAGAAATCCTTCTCCACATCATAAAAGAGACCTTGGTTTTCTGGAAAAACCAAGCTGGTCTGACACCATCTGTGGAAAGAGAAATGGAAACTAATGTTTCAGACATATCACAGTTCTTCAGAACTGATAAAAAACTAGAGGTGTAGCAAGCTTCAAGCAAGTGTAAGGGAGGTAACATGGGAAAAATGAAAAGGGAAGTTCTGTGACAAGATTGAAGGTAAAATTTTAATGATGAGATGATGATGCAAGGTGAATGGAAGTGGTTATAGGATAATTAAAGAAACAGTGTGTGGAGAAGTTGAGAAATAAGAGGGAAGTACAACAGAAGACAAGGAAACAAAATTGGGAAAAGGCTATTTTCTACATTTGTTGAACACAAAGATAATTCTGGAAGACTGCAAAATGCCCAGTTGAAAGATGTGGTGCTGTTCACCTAGCTTTTATTGACCTTCATTAGAATACTGTAGGAGTCCAAGCACAGAGAGAACAGCATGAGAGCAAGGTAGAGAATTAAAATGTCAGGGAATCAAAACCTTGGGGACATGCTTGCTGACTGAAAGGAGTTGTTCTCTAACATAATATTCAAACTGCATTTCCCACACTTCCCTCTCCACCTGGTGTTGAACTGTTTCTTTGTTATTCTAACTTTAAGTAAGAAAGACTGTTATGTTTAACTTTTTTACATTTTGTTTAATTTATTTTTCTGCTTTGTACATGAGATTCTGCAGCTAGGTACCTCTGTACCGAATGTTGAAGAGTCTATGATTGGGTTCTTTGAGGACCACACAGACACATTCTTGTAAATCAAACAATAACTTTTATTTGTACAAGGGTTGTTTTTCCTACAGACAGCAAGGTATTGATACCCTAACTGTCAGTCTGAGAACAGCAAAGAGTGATAATACACATACAGAAGGGTCTAGGCCCGAAACGTCAGCCTCTCTGCTCCTATGATGCTGCTTGGCCTGCTGTGTTCATCCAGCCCTGCACCTTGTTGTCTCGGATTCTCCAGCATCTGCAGTTCCTACTATCTCTGATTCAGTATTTATACATATCTGGATAGATGCAAATCATTCCGTTCGGCAGTTGGATCAGGCAATGGGTGCATGACGCATCATCACAAAATAGTAACAAATTTTACAGAGAACTGAACAAACAAGATGCAGTTAATGAGGTTACAATTTCAACCCATTAGCCCTTAGTTAACGGATATGCTCCCACACTAAGATGGCACCGTAAGTGGCGACTTATAAACATTTTGCTGTACTCATTCTAGAGGAGACTATATTGTGAGCAGTGATTACAGCATCCTGAGTGGAAAAATACAAATTTCACTGAGTAGGAGAATTTAGAAACTTGACCAGTTGAGAACAGAAGTATAACAGCAGACATTGCATTCTGGTGCTTATACAGAAAGATGCTGCAGGAAGGGGAGGCTTGTTGCAGGTATCTGAGAAGCAGATAGAGTTACGGTGTTATAGAGTCATAGAGTCAGACAGCACGGAAACAGACCCTACGGTCCAACTCAGCATAAATGGGAAGGGAAAATATGTTTGTTGGTGGCATCGCACTCAAGGTGACAGAACTGATGTCGAATAATATGTTGAATATGGAGCTTGTTGGGTGGAAAGTAAGGACAATGGGAACTTAATTCTGGTTCTGGCAGAAAAGGAAGGGGTCAGAGCAGAAGTCAACTAAATGAAATCAACAGATTTGAGAGCCCTGTCAAGTATAGTGTGTGATAGGAGGGAGAAAGGGAAATTATCTTCATTTGAGGAAATAATTATATCAGAAGTGTTACAATGAAGGCATGGACCATTAGAATACACATGATGGAGGCAGAGAAACTGGAAGAATGGAATACAATCGATACAGATACTGGAATATAAGGAAGTATAAACACAATAGCTATGAAAGACAATGGCTTACAGTGAATATTGATTGATAGCCTTCCTAAAATGTCAAGGATGGGAACAGTTGGAGATGGACAATGTGAAGGTGAGAGAAGAGTGAAAATTGAAAGCAAAATTGATTATATTTCCTGTTCAGGGTGAGAGCAGAAAAAGGCATTGATAAAATTGTCAGTTTACTGAAAGAGGGACATGAGTGAATAAGCCTGTATCATACTTGAGCAAAAAATGTTCCTTATATTCCACAATATAGGAGGTATATCTATGACCCTGCAGGTCTGGCAGCATCTGTGGAGAGAGAATCAGAGTTAATGTTTCAAGTCCAATATGACATCTTCAGAAGAAATGTCAAACTTGTCTTCCCTCTCTGTAGATGCTGCCAGACTTGCTGAGTTTTTCCTGCACTTCCAGTTTTTTTTATATTTCAGCTCTCCAGCATCTGCAGTACTTTGTTTTTATTATAGCTGGGTTGAATATGGGATCCCTTAGCAAAACTTCTTTTCTGGGGGAGATGAATGGAGTTTAAGGAGAAGTTGTTCAATTACAGAATATGTTTAGCCAGGCAGAGGTGAATGGTGGAAGAAGGAGACTTAATAAGTCTCTTAGAATTAGCAGATGTGTTAAATTTGTTGGGTGCTCATGGCAAAGAGGAGAGAGTTAGGAACAAAAAGGTGGAAACTGCTACAGTAACAGCGAGTGTCAGAAGAGTCACAAAAATAGGTGAGCGGAGATTGAACAAAGAAAGAGATAAGTGCATTGGACAAGATCAACTCAGTGGGTCAGGAACATACTGAAATGATAAGTTTACTAGGGCAGTTCTGTTTGTAGATCTTGGGAAGAGGTAGAAGCAGGTTATACCATGTTGGGGAACCAAGAGGTTGGAGGCAGTGAAAGAAAGATCACTGGAGGAGATGAGGTTAGTGACAGAACCAGAAATGATTGATTTTCAGTCAGGGGATCATGGTCTAGAAGAATGTAGAAGTGGTAGAGAGCAAGTGTTATCAAGTGAAATTCAATTTAATTTTCCTTCTCTACTAAATTTCTTGATTGAAAATAGAACAAAATCAAAACTATCGCCATATCAACCTGAATGGTAGCTCCACATTTCTTACACATATACTAACTTTTAAAGGAACTCAGTTAACATGCAACACATTCAAAAGGGTGCAAGCTTCATGTAAAATTATAATACATTCAAATATAAGTATTTCCTCTAATTAGTAAATGTTTCACCAATTAGCTAAATACATATATCAAATCTACTCCTGTAATATCAGCAAAATCAAATAGATCAGAATGATTGATCTGGAAATATATGATGCATTACTTTCTTCCCTCTCTTAGTCATTTCAGCTAAGCGTTCTACTGATAATGAGCACAACAAAATCATTACATCATTGATTGATAAATAGATGTGCAAACTTATGTCAGTAAAACTTCATGTTGACCTTGTTTTCTGCTCTACTTTCTTTCAATCTCCTTCTGCAATATTTATCCAATAAACCTCTCTGAACTAGTCTGGTTTGAATGTGACTCTAGTTCCATACCAACGTGGTTGTTTCTTAATCACTCTTTAAAGTCATATCATTACAAAGCATAACAGCTTTTCAGGTTGATTGAAATTCTTTTGCCCTCATTCCTTTTGATACTGGCAGATTGGTAGCATTCAGAAAGAGAGATTTATTTTCTCTTTCATTTGCAATACAGAGATGTTTAATAGCTGTTCTCAAACAGTGACCTCCGCGGCACAATAAGCCACAGACTAGCACTTTGGCTACTAACACACAGAGATTAGTCAGTTTTGAACACATAACATCAAAGGAAGACCAAGAATGGCTAATGCCAGCAATGCCTAAATGCCCAGAATCAATTTTAAAAGTTGCGATGAGAATTGTTCAAATTTGTAGTATTTTCTGACTGACAAACACATTGAAGTTTAGTTCTGTTTAATGTTTTTTACTAATTAGGAGATTGATGTATCATTTCCAGAGAATGTTTTTTGGAACATTTTTCACAAAGGCTGCCCAAATTTTTCTTTAATCTTTCATTGTATGAGAACCATACAAAATCAGTAGGAAGTATTTACCTCCTATATGAAATACAACCTTAAACAGCTGCTCACAACCTAAAACTGCGCTTCATCAATGAAGTGCAATATGAGGTAAATAAAGTAGCCATAGTCTTACCAGACTATAGGCTGGTCTCTCATTAGAAAGATGCACCTGGTTTAATCTGAGGGTCACCATGCCACAGGTGAGGAGAGACCTTCATAGTAACCTCCGCCATTGTGGGAATTGAAGCCATACTGTTGGCATCACCCTGCATCACAAACCAGCCATTCTGCCAACTGAGGTAACCAACTCTATAGGGTAACTAAAACCCAAGGGAATGCTGTCAGAATGTTTCATTTTTAAATTAATGTATAGTTTATTGTTGCTTTCTGTAAGGATAAAATCAAAGTAGTTTTTCAAGGATCATTGTAGAAATAGGAGCCATAAAATAGAGATTAATTGAAATAAGTATATAAATAATCTGATGCTAAAACAACAAGGGCGGGAAAATACCAGATCTGGAATACATATACCATAAATACCAAATGTAAATAACGCTTGTGATAGGTGGATGGAACTGAACAAGGAAAGAAATAATTCTCCATTCACGCATGTCATAATGTGGATCAGGATGCCAAAGCATTTATGGACAGATTTAACGCTTAATTCCAACATGTGCTTTTTAAAAAGGAGACTGTTGCAGTCAAATGATGACTGTGGTTATAAATTCTGTGACTATCTGGCAGAGTGCTACGTGGACCCATTGAATGCAAAATCTGTGTTGAGTTAGAGAAACTTCAAACAGAAAGACTAAAATGGAAGAGATAACAAGAGGCTTGACTGTCTTCTTATCAAGTCCTCCCTTACAGATATGTTTGTGTTTTACCTTTCCAAGGATATACAAAAAAAAGGGTAAAAATGAGTACAACCACTGTTCTCTGTATGCTGGTGTTCTGATTTGTTAATATGTGGATTAGTGTGGTGTGGAGGTTACAGTTTTAGAACAGCTATTAAACAACCCTGCACTGCAGATAGAAGGAAAAACACGCTCTTACTCTGAGTTCTGCCAGCTAGACATCATCGATAGGAACCGGGACAAGAGAATTTCAGTCAACGTACAAAGCCAAGGATCTAGAATATGACTGGTCAACTACCAATGTCAATACAATCGATAGAATCCAATCTAAGGGCTGCAAAGTTTTACTGAATAACTCATAGAGTGATCTGTATATCCATTTTCTAAGTTTTTGTTTATCTCTTTTGGACTCATTTCTTATTAATAATATGTGTATCTGTTTTGTGTTACTATTTCTTCCCACATTTAGTATTTAATAGGCTCACTCTTTAACTCTATATTTCAAGAAAGCATAATTAAATTGATTTCTTTTAAAAACTAAAATCTTTGGTCTGGGAGAAAGGTATCTACAAGGGAAGGGTCCTTTTAAAATTAATCTTGTTGCAACCAAAAAAAAGAACATGTAAATGAAGAAAAAGAACCAGATCACTCCTCCTATTATAATCCCATTTGACATTATTCCTGGACAATTTCGATTCCAGCCTGAATGAAGTGGCCTGTCACTGAGACAGAAGGACACCATGTTCCAAAATTTGTTTTAATAGTGAAACAGAAGCAAAAGAAATGAAGACAAAATGGAATAAACCAAGCAATTTACTGATAACACAAATTCAAAGAACTTTAACACACAGTAAATGCATGATCCTAAAACATTACTTTACAAGTTTAAAAAAGAAGCAACATCCCTTTTATAGAATCCACAACAGCAACCATTTGTAGCACTTAAACCAGAAAGCCTTTCTCTACCACCTCAATATGTTTGGGGTCGCTGTGACTAAACTCCTGGACTAGAATATCTAATAGTTTATTTCAGGAGCTAATACACACCCAAGTTTAAACAAACTCTGATTAAAATCCTCTGAAGGTTTCATCTCAACACCTCCTGTACAGAAGTATCACTGACTCAATGGTAATCTAGTTTATTATATTCACCCCTTTTCAGGAGCACTGTATTATACATGCAACCCCGTGCAAGGACTTCACAGAACTTCGCAAATCAAAGTAAAACTGAAACAAAAGTCTATATCTTTACCGTGGGTGTTTCCCACAAGCTTTGAAAACTCCCAGTCCAGAAATTTCTCACAAAAACCTAATGACATATTCATCAAAATTTTAATATTTATCAATCATATTGTCAATACTTTGGTATTATTATTAAACAAGAAGATATAAGTATTGTAATAAAACTGCAATAAATTATCTTGAGCTGTTTAAAAATGCAATCACTTAAAACAACTTTCATTTAAATGCACAATTAGAATTTTACTTCTCAATTTCTTTAACCTTTGCATTATTTGCAGTGTATCATGTAAACATACCGCAAAAATGTAAAACAAGAGGTTGACTGAAAATTGTATTGTTGATATAACCCTATAACTGGTGACAAAAGCTTCAGCTGTGAAGAAACAGCATAGGTTTGGAGTAGAGGGAAGAAGAGCTTGTTGCTTTGTAGTCAATGTCACATAGACAGTAATTTCACACCTTACAATTGATTTGATCATAGTCAATTATCTACAAGATGGCTTTGAGCATATTGCTGTTCTCCAGATATTGAGCTGAATTTCAGTGCAAGTAAATTAAAGACGTACAGTAAGAGATGAACGCACCATTGTTTGACAGTTTGTCACATGTCAAGTAACACAAAAAGACAACCTGCATTAATTGGAAATGTACTTTTTTACAATGAATACAAGATTTAAAAAGTTTCATTTTAATAATATGCAGACTAAGTAGCTCTTACAGTTTGTGATTAAAATCAAAACAATCATTTCATGAAATCTAGCTAATTTGCAACACCAGTCTTTCATTTCCATGACCTGAAATCAAACCTAGGCTAGATTGGTCCCAGACAACATTAAAATGAGCACTTTAGATGGTGTAGCACAAATATATGTCATAAATCAGGATCTTCATTTATTAACAATGGAGAAGATCATTTTCATTGGCTTAACAATCTTCATGTGTAGCAAAAGCTTAAATTCAGCTTTTACAGTACATCCATAAAGGTTGGGAAACAATTTTGGGAATTGACAATAAAATTGTAAAATACTTCTGTTGCACACTGCCCTAACATCTGCTCCCCTGAATTTAGCAGATCCATATTGTTTGAGCAGGTAGCAACCAGTAATCAAATCTTGCTAGATCCGAGCCAAATTTCAGAAGGGGGAGGAGTTATTCATCCAGAGGAGGGAATGCTTCAGAAATAAATTATAGACCTATTCACAAACCATGCTGAGACCAACAATTAAAGGTCCATGACTGACTCAGTGCAGAATGAAATTAAAATAGCAAAGTGGATTTTCAACTTGCTGTTTGGGCGTAAGATTGGCATTGTAGGTCTTTGGTACTTGTGTAGTCCTTACCGGGTCAACAATGGGATTGTGTTTGTTCTAACATTGTTAGATCACATGTCAATGATGACAAAGTATAGGTTTTAATAAAATTTCAATAGATATACTATTAGTTGTCCGTGTTAGCATCCATGGTTAATTGGCAACAAGATAGCAGAGTTGACAGGCTTCAAACATTGTTGCATAAAATTATTATGTCATAGCTGACACAACAAGATTTAACAACAAACGTTGCCATTTCAAATTCATAAGGATAAATTTTAACAGAAAAATTCACCCAGCATTTATGCCAATAGGTTTATAGATTAAGACTGTAATAGTGTTCTATGGTTAGACCGGTTTCCTCTGGTTCCGTCCAAGACAATTTCCCTGTGATGCCAAAATGGCTATTCAATGGGTCTTTTTTATCGATGAACTTTATAGATGCATGTGAATAAAATCCTTTCTTTTTTCAGACTGGACTTAGATATAATACAATTCATGTCAATATCCAACACACAATGTTTCCAACAGAATTAGGTAGGGTTTTATCACTCAGGATTAATAGATATGTAATAGAATATTAAATTGCATTGATATCTCCAGAACTTTAATTTTTTTCATTATTTGATTATTTAAATACTTAGTGGAAATTATTTGTGAATTGGTCAAGAAGGCACACTAAGAATGTGCACAGGATCTAAAGTGCTATACTGTTTGAATTGAATATGAGATGCAGAGCACAATATAAGAGAGAAGACCACTCAAAGCAAGTTAGTGAGAGTAAATGACACCAGCAGGGACAAGTAACCCTTGGGACTAGTAACAATCAGATTAAATGAATTTTTAATATCTTTTGCAGACCATTCAGTGTTGTTTCTTTATAGGCTGTATCAATATTTTCCCATGATTTTGGTCTTCTTTAGCTCTGTTCATAATGGACATTTTCTCCCTTCATCCCAGAATTCAATTCTCTCTCATTACAGTCCAGTACTGTTACCAGCTGCAAGATGAACAAAACGCTTTCGTTTCAGCCCATGACCTTCAAATCCTTGATAGCTGCCACCTTGTATTTTTGACACAATGTATTCATGACCACTAAGTCAGGCATTTGAGCCTATTAGTATCCAACTGCTGTCGACACTCTTCATTCAAAAGCATTAAAAAAAATTGACTTGCAAAATTCAACTTTCAACAAAATTCTCATTGCAGCATGCACACTCCATCTGCATTCATTCGAAGTCCAATTTTGCAAAGGAGCCTAAACCAGTCACAATTGTTCCAGGTGTGCATCCTGGATGCCTAGAAGACTCTAACCAGTGTAGTCAGGGTTGCAATCCTGGAACACGATATATGTGCATTTTAATTTAAATTGCCTTGCAAAATTCAACTTAACTTGAAGTTATGCACAATAAATTCTCGTGTTGTTTTACTTAAATTGCTTAATTTATGTTATTAAATAATTTCCTTTCAATTAGATAATGACTCCAAAATAATCAAAGTAGATTACAGATCGACATGTTTCTGGGAGAACTTGTGTCAGAATGTAACCACAGTCACCGATATAACTGTTGCAACAGTTCCATTGTTTAAATTTCAGTGATTTGTCTACAGAATTTCAATTGAGGGATGAACCATTATTTTCAGAGCCAGGGTTGTTGCAGCATTGTATTAAACTATAAGATTTTGATATGCTGCAATTCTGTAATTTCTTTTTTGTAATTCCAAGATGATTCTTTGAGACAGTAACTACCTGTGTTACAGTATGGCCATCCACATCATGTTGTTATGCCAGCAGAAAGGTTTTCAAATAATTAGATGATTCATATTTGGATGCTATTTTTTACTCTATTGGTGTCAAACGTGATCACTAACTACTAACGATGTGTTTGTGACTAATTCAAATGTTTAATCATTCACCAATGATAATTTAATTCAAAATGATTTGACCACACAAGAAGCACAGATTGTTTTTAATTACTGTGACCCTGAAATTATACCATACCCAACTTGAGGTGCAATGCTGGGCAGCCAATTCTGAAAATAAGGCTTATGACAGACCATGAGGAATCCTGCCCCTTCTATTTCCACAACATGCTGAATAAAGTATTATTTAAAGTTATCATTCTTGGCGGTCAAATCCAGCAGCTTTTTTTAAGCACTATTGCTTTGGCTGCTGAGAATCTCATTGCAGCATGCACACCCCATCTGCATTCATTCAAAGTCCAACTTTGCAAATGAGCCCAAAGCAGTCACATGGATGCCTAGAGGACTCTAACTAATATAATCAGGGTTGCAATCCTGGAACACGATGTATGCTGCTCCCTCATTATGCCTTGAGATGTAAAATTGCCATGGCACAATCCAAAAGTGATTTGACTAAATCCCAGCACAATTTTGCACTAAGATAAAACAAATATTTCACTGCTCTGTATCATTGTGTGGGATGGCCACCAGCTCCAGGGAAGCAGCAACACTTCAGGGGTTAGGGAAGGGTTGGAGGTTAGAGAGAGAGAGAAACACCAAGTAGTAGGGGAGGGGCCTTGGTTTCTAGAGCTCCATGCCCTGAAGAGGAGATCCTCAGGGGTAATCCATCCACAACCCTGATGCCATTCTTTTTGAGGTTAGTCTTTGATCACCTCTCTACTCAACCTTAGCACAGAAATACATTTTCAGTTGCCCTGCGAGGGCACCGGCATTCGGAGATATTCTGTCTTTCCCCCTTCCAGCCTCAGGTGTAGCCATCTGCTAGTAGCAATTCCAAGGCTTTAGCTCAGAGTGGCAGGCCACCTCTTTAACATTACTACCATGATCCCGCTGACTTACATGGGGTCCTGACTTTGTTACCCTGTTGTTATAGTTTGGTCATGTCCAGGAGTGGGATTGATAAAGATTGCAGGTGGTTTAGTTATCAGCAAACATGACCTCTTAGCCAACATGATAAATTCTAACTATGTACAACGCAAGACTTCACATCAGGCTTCTGGAGAGATGCAGCTCTTAATAGGCATGTGATCTTAACGCATTTCCATAGTGGTATTGTTTGTTTTATTTTACACGTTCACATTAAACCTATCCACTACACTGACATTAGCTCTTACCTCATTTTTGGAAAATTCCCAACTTGAATTTTTCTACATTTTGTGAACAAATGACCAGTTACAGATTCATAGAGTCATACAGCACGGAAACAGACCCTTTGGTCCAACCATTCTATGTCGAGCATAATCCCAAACTAAACTAGTCTCACCTGCCTGCTCCTGGCCCATATCCCTTCAAATCTTTCCTATTCATGTATCTATCCAAATGTCTTTTAAACATTGTAATTATGTCTGCATCCACCACTTCATCAGGAAGTTCATTCTGCACATGAACCACCCTCTGCGTAAAAGAATTGCCTCTTATGTCTTTTTTAAATCTCCCTCCTCGCACCTTAAAATGTGTCCCCTAGTCTTGAAATCCCCCATCCTAGGGAAAATGTGTGTTTATGTTAGTCTTCAAACCTCTGAGGGTACATTAAGTGTTATTGTGTGGAAGATGATTAATGCAGAGATTGGTGTACTCTTTTGTGTAAGCCAAGTGAAATAAGCAGGAAGATTAAACAGATACTTACAGGACCTGCAAAAAATCATTTCATTATCTCTGGTTCAATAAGTGAAAGTAGCATCAATGAATTACATGAAAAAAGTACACGTAAGTGTCACAATGAATATCATCTGTGAGGAGTGTCAGTTTGAAAGCAACTGATTATAGCAATATTTTTCATTAAAGATGTAAAATGCTGAACTATGAAAGACCTTTACTCGTAAACAAGCTTGTATCATTAAGCCTGGGGGATTGTTCACTGAAGCTCAAACACAATGTGCAGTGGGAATGATTGAAATATCATAGTGTGGTTACTTTTCATATTGTTGCAAGTTACTTTATGTGCTACTTTGATGTTAAAACAACTGGGTTATTTATAGACTACCATCAAAGGAATTCCCTTCAATAGCTCCCTGTTTTCACACTACCCTATCCTCTTTTAGTATGTTCCACAAAACTACTTTTTGCGTATAGTTCCCATTTTAAATTACATCTCAGTGAGACACACTATGTAAATGCAAGGTATTGTTGTTGATATCAATGCACTTCCGTTTCTTTGTAATGCAGTCTCTCACTGTAAGCGGTATGAAGCAGCCATGGCTGCCTGCTGGATAACTATCTGGACTCAACGTTGAATTTTTTCAGTGATAGCAAAATGCTATTCAGCTTTTCTTGAACATTAAACATTTAAGAAACAATTGGACACCAAAGAACTAAAGCGGTTGTGGTTGTGTAAGGATACATTTGCAGGGTTTCCCTTTGATTGACCTGAGAACAGTATGAGTTGGTAACCTGACTCCAGAGTGGTTTCTTGCTACCTCACGATCAGCAGTCCCTCAGAAAAAAGAGAATCCTTGCCACTGAGTCCCAATGTAAGGAAAAGGAGAAAGCAAAGCAGAAGAGAAAGGCAAGATAAGAGAGAGAGGGTGTGAAGCCCCTGAAAGATAAAGGAGATGGAAAAGGAATGTAAAAAGCTAAGGGAGAGGCTATATTAAAAATAAATCCACATTCCTTGTTGACAATCAGTCTGTTGTTCAGTTTGTAGCTCATGAGGGGCTGTGTAGCTTACTGAGTTTTAGTCTTGGTCTCATCTCTTCAGCCTTCAACAAGCACCTTGTTAAAACATCATTTGGACATTGGTGAAGGAATACTCATTATTGTATACCATTCAGCAATTGAGCACACAACTCCATCTTTTAAAGTGAATGTTCAGGGTATCCTTGAAATATTTTCACTGCGATCTCTATTTGCAATCTATTTGCTATAACCAGACACAACTCTCAACTACTTAGATTTATTACTCGTACAATATTCATATACTCTGAAAGTACATTAAAAATGATGGTCGTGTGTTTGTTGAGTCAATTTACATGCAATTGCTTGGGGTGCAGACTCACAGAAACTGGGAATGTGTGAATCTGAGACTTGAAAGTAAATCACATCTTTATCATTGGCAAGTACATGGTAGTAAAACCTAATTAGTTCTAATCCCCGTTCTTTACATTCCCAATGAATTACCTGAGTTTATATAACAAAGGAAAGCCAATCAGAATGAATAGTCAGGTCAGGCTGCTCTTTTGAATTGTGGTACCCAGAATCCAGTCGATTTGGTTGATTAGATGCCAGAGCAGGCTTGACCCTAATCTTTTCAGGAGGAGCGGACACATTTTGGTTTTCATTTTCTAAGGGGCTGAAGTGAAAAGAAAATAACTCATTGATATCTGTGATCTGGACTGGTGTTAGAACTGTGCTTCTTTGATAATATTCCTTTCCACCCATAATTCATGTGTTTCATCTCTGGTGTGTCTGTTTGTATGTATGTAGGAATTTTAAGAATGGGGTAGAGTTTATGTCATAGAGTTATATATTGACAATTCAACTTGTCTACTTTTAGCCATTGTTTAAATCAGATTGATTACAATATATAATTGCTTTCTTGTTACTGGGGTGGACATGTTCTTTTAACTTGAATTAGACAGTTAGATAGAATTGAACAAGTCAGGCTTTATGATTTATGATGATTTTGAGCACATCAGGGGACTGTGCAATACCTCAGTGAGTTGTGACAGATGTCAATCAACAGAGCTAACTAATAACATCCCTTTTAGCCCTTTTGGTTAAAAAACAGAACTGGAGAGAAATAAAATGTCTTGGCCCAAAATCCTGATCACCAGGGAAATGGGTGAGACCAGAGCTGAGCTGAGGAACTGAGTTTAACTAATCTGCCCTTTGTTCACCTCTCAGTGTGATCTACTCTGAGCTGGCCTCATTGGAATTCCTATGAAGGTGGGGGTCAGAAGTGGGCTGCCTTTCAGGTTGGATCTTACTGTTCTCCAGGACTAGTTGGTGGATAAGTTTACATGAGGTGAGGAGGGCTTTGGAGGGAGAAGGAGAGGATGGGAAAAAGTAGGTGTGTGCCCAGCTCAATCCCACTCTCCCAACCAAACCCCACTGTGATTGCTCACTCATTAATCCAGTAATCGCTACAGTCACTACCTCACTCACCCACCCATGCACCCCTCCACTCACCTACCTCTGCATCCACTTCCCCAGACACTCAATCTCCCATGTATCCCTCCCCCCCCACCCTCATTCACTCACTGCGGAGATTATAGATTAACATCACTAAATAGCAGTACAGGATGACTGTGAATGTCTCTGTAATCCCCAATTAACTGATTACAGCATCCTGACTGCCTACTGGACAAGACTGTGTCAGTAGCATGCTTAAAATACAGTGTTGAATACAACCTCCAGCTCCCTTCAACAGCAGCTGCATACGTTGACTCCAAATGAATACAAAAACCATCATCTCAGCTCAGGAAGAAGCTGGGTCTGTTGACATGCTGCTAAATCCTATGTCCAATTAGATTTAGATTTATTGACTCATGTTTCTAAAAATGCAGTGAAAAGTGTTTGTTTTTACGTGCAAAACACAAAGTGTCACCATGCTCCCGTGCCATCTTGAAACACTGAATATAATGCAAGATTTTACTGCAATAGAGTTTATCTTTCCCTCTTCTTCTTGTTTTCCTCTGCCACTCCTCCATTCACTGCTTGACGCCGGTCGGGTCTCTGTAATGGGCTCCAGGGTCTCGGTTACAGGTCCGCCTCCACCTTTGCTGCTATTCCTGCAACCGCTGGAGCCACGGGACTGCTCTCATAACTCCTGCTAACCCTCCGATGCTTCTCCAGACACTGCCACTGGTCATCAGTCGCTGGGGTCCTGGAACCGGGCTCCTCCACTGCCGTTGCTGGAACCTCTCAGACCTCAGTGCCGGAGCTAGAGCTGGCCATGGATCTGAGCTTGCATGGGGCAAGGCCTCAACCGAGTGCCCTGTGGAAACAAATTATCTACCAGTTTTTATTATCTAGTTAGAAATAGTTGAGTGTTTTTCTTAGATTATAATGAATAATTAATGTTTTAATAGGACATGCATTGTTGTTACGATGATTCTTTCTATTCATTTGTGGGACATGGACATTACTGGCTGGGTCAGCATTGACTACCCAACCCTAATTGCCCCTGAGAAAGTGGTGGTGAGCTGTTCTCTTGAACCACTGCAGTCCATCTGCTGTAGATTGGCCCACCATACCCTTAGGGAGGGAATTCCAAGATGTTGACCAAGCAACAGGGTCATACATTTCCTTGTCAAGATGGTGAGTGGCTTGGAGGGGAACCTGCAGTTGGTGGTGTCTGAAATGATTTCTTTTCAAATAGTTATTATGTTGTGAGCTAGAAAACAAATGTACATCAATGATAACATTTAGAAAGGACAAAGCAAGTGATGAAAACTTGTTACTGATCAGCTTTCATCAAGAGAAATTAATTTTGGTGAGCATTTATTTTTACTCTGCTACAGTGGAGGTTTCTGCTCCCTCAGTGGCACAAAAAACAGTATTTCGAAGAGATTAGTTACAACTGTTTGAGTAGAAAAGCACCCTGAGAACTTCAACTGAATTGATTGAGTCTCTAAGTAAGTATCATCAACACCGAGCTGGACTCATTGTAGAATAGAACTAAATTGGCTGGTATTAATGTTCCAGATTTGGAACAAAGTTATCTTACAGTATTTAAAGAATAATTCTCAAAACTAAGTAGTTCTTCACTAAATTAAACAATTATTAAGAATTGGCATCAATTTGAGTCCTAGGACAGATCTATGTTTCTGAGCCAGTGGGTTTAAGGCAGGTGGAGGGCCCATAAAATTCTCTGACAGCATTCTCATTGCAGTGATGCCTAGCTTCTCAACTGTCCACAGTTTATCAAAGGACAGGTGAAGCTTCAGGCAGTATGTTCACCCTCACTTCAACTGACCACCTTAAATGGCCAGTTATTCACCACTTAAGGGGGACTTGCCACCCCAGCCATGATGTTGCATCCAGTGCGAGTAATTCACAGGGTCAAGCCTGACAGATCACCTTGCCTTGGACGTGAAACTCCATCAATAGCCCCTTTTCCAGTTTGGGTGTCATATCCTTGCTCCTACTTCCTGACTGGCCTTGCCATCATGATGCCCCCTCCGCTTCTCCCCATCACACCCGGGTATTCCATTCCAATTCTTCCTGAGATTTCACAACTGCCTCATCTTATGGGTTCTAACATGTCGATTAATTGGGACTGTTTGCAGTCCCACACATGACCACCTCTCCCAGAGGTGCTGCTGGAATTACAGATCTGGCAGCCAATCAGATTGATTCAGCAGTTTTCTGAAGCAGATCTTATTTGTGAGGCAAGGGCATAAGTCCCACTGCCAGTCAATTAATACTATCAGAGCATTGAAGAGCCACAGGGCTGTGTGATCACGGAGGATGATTTCCTCATTGACTTTTCAGGAAGCATGGCATGAAACCCTGCCATCCAAAAGGAAATCCTGCCATTCGAGCCATTACAACATAGACAATGGCAATTTCACCCGTTGACCGGTTTAGTTTGCTTTGTCTTTGTCCCCGAAAAATGCTTTTTAAACACCTTGGCTCATGGGTTCAAGCCAGCTCCAGAGCTTTGAGGATATAATATAGAGTGGCACTTCATACATTACAGAGAGAATACTGCATTGTCAGAAGTGCTGCTATTTAAGAGAAATGTTAACCTAAGCCTAGTCTGCCCTCTCTTGGAAATAAAAAAAGATCTCACAAGATGATATACAGAAAAGCATGGAACTATCCTGGTATTTTGGCCAATATTTATCTGACTCTCAATGCCACCAACTAGAAGAATATCTGATTACTTATCTCATTATTGTTTATTGAACCTTGCAAATTAACTGCTAATTCTAATTTTGTTATGACTGAGGCTGGAGGAGTCACTTTTTCATTTTCTATTACCATTCCTTTATTGGTCATAACAAACTTTAACTGAGCTGATGATATGACCAATTATATAGGTCTGCTACTGTGTCGGGTTCATTATCAAGAGTAGGTTTGTCAAGTTACTTTAGTTAGCATCAAATCACTGGTTATTACCATAAATAAACTGACTGATACAATGATGTAAAGGTATAGATGAACAGTTTGTGTAAAACTGTATATATCTACACTTTTAAACAAAACGAACACACAAAGTCTGAAGATAAACTCATAGAAGAAGTTAATTCATGGATTGTATATAATAGTGTTCTGATTCTAAAAGCATTCTGCACTCACTAACTGCTGGCACTGGGGTTTCTTCCTGGTACAGTTGTAGCTGGCTGAATTCCCTTTGCTCCAGACAGTGGGATAAATCCCAAAGACCCCTCTCCAGGAACCCTCCATTATGATAAACATAACTTGTGGCTGGTTTTTAGTTCATATGTTTTGCTAAAAGGAGTTGCAAAAAGAGAGACAGCAATGGGCACTTGTTTCTAAGGCAGGTCTCAAATTCTCATACCTCCTGCTCCCCCTCTGATGCTCTTCCAGACAATGCTGATGGTCATAGTTTGCCAGGGTCCAGCTCTGGTCTCTTTCACTGCCGATGCTGAAGCCTCTGCGAGCTCAGCATCAGAGCCAGAGACAGCCAATGATCTGGGGCTGCAAGGGGGCCAGTCCCAACCGACTACTTCGTGGATAAAAAATTATCTACCGGTTTTTATTATCCAGTTGGGAATAGTTGATGGGCTTTCTTGGATTATACTGAATAATCAATGTTCCAATAGGATATGCATTGTTGTTAAGATAATATTTTTTATTCATTCATGGGATGTGGGCATTACTGGCTGGCCAGCATTTATTCTCCAATTCCAGTTACCCTTCAGAAGGTGGTGGTGAGCCACTTTCTTGAACTGCTGCAGTCCATGTGCTGAAAGTGAACCTACAACACAATATTAGGGAGGGAATTCTAGGATTGCTGTTGTATCCATTGCATTTTCCTTAGCCAAGTGTCCTCTATTTAAAAGTTTCATGGAATCTTTTTATATTTGGATCATATCTCTTCATAGCACTTGTCCTACATTACAATTATGATCCTACACATATTTTGGCTACAAAGCTTTTGGGATATCCTGAGGGCATGAAAAGCACCATATAAATCAGCGTTCTTTATTTCTTATATTATTTTTGATTTGCGGACATTATTATTTAGAATTGGTTGGTTTGCGAGAGTTTGTGCGCTGATCAATAAGAGAAGGGCAGAGTATAGGGCTTCTTATCTAAATACACCTCAATAATCAACTAAGTTGCCAGAACAACTAACTACAATTTAGCTTCTATCTTAATCAGGCTGCTACTTCCTTAGGGGTTTCCAAATCTCCCTGGTATATTTCTTATGTATTTCATGGTTCATAATGAGCCAATATTGAATTATAAAGAAAAAAAATTCAGCAAGATTTATAATAGTGTGAAAATGTAATATTCTTGCAGCACATTCTCTAGACAAACATTAGATAAACAACTGAGCTCTTCCGTTTAGATCTAGCTCCTGTGCTTAGGAAAACATTTCTAAATCTATGTGCTAGATCTAATAAGGTGATGAGAATAAAGCGTAAGCAACATCATGTGTTGTGGTGCTTGCATTACTAAGAGTAATGACCGCTACAATAGACAGACAATTCCTGGGGAAACTTCATCAATAAAAATACACTTTTAAGTCAAGATGCTGTCTTATTTACCTAGTTTTACATTGAACTGCCCCAGAAGAAGACCCACATTAGTAGCTAAGTCAGTAACCCAGTGGGATAAAACAATAACAGCTCCCTAGAAGCAGAAGCACTAAGGGACACAAACATCTATTGAAATAAGTTCCCTTTGTTATGACAAATATAATTTATAATTCAGTTCAATTTTCGAAGGCTGTTTGAGCAAATTGGACCAAAGATGACATATTTTTTAAAATGTGAACACCCATCATTAGGGCTTTTGTATCATTCACTATTCTGATATTTGTTAGAACCTGTACATTGGGTCAGTTGAGGTTACCACAAAGGATTCTCCATCTCAACCTCTCCCCTTGCCTGATGCAAGGTGACACTCAGATTAAACCACCACCAGTCATCTCTCTCTCTCTCTCTCTCTCTGTCTGATGAGAGCCCTATGGTCTGCTATGACCATAGTGACTTTACATTTACCTTTATAGGTGTTATGAGTAATTTATGTACATCATAATGAGACAATTCAAAGGTACAAGTAAAGATCCCATCCACAATTGTACAAAAACGTGATTGGTTGACAGTTTACTAGATGTACCATTAAAATTGTGAATGAATATTGACCACATAGTTTATTCATATCTTTCCCCTACCTAACACACTGATGAATTATATCTTTTTAATGTTTAATAAATGTATGTTGGAGAGAGAAACAAGGGAGGACTGCCTCACCATGACTCTAATTCCTCCAGCTGCCTTCTTAAAGGATGTTAAGATAATATCATAACTGATAAGAATGATTCAAGCATTTGTAAACCTTATCTGAATTCCAACCTGCTATTACAGCCTGTGACTCCAACTTTTCTTTTTTTTTAATGGAATAAAGCTTTCGATTGTGAGTTCAATTTATTTTCAGGCAAGAACTCGGACAATCAATATGATATTTGAAGAGCTACAAATCCTTGATTCATGATGCTGTTCACAAGACAGATTAATAATTGCAGCATAATGAGAATAAGTTAATCAAGTAATAATCAACAGTTGAATATAAAACAAGTAACTTTTCGAATTCCCATGTTTTGGGTTGTATTTTTGCAGTTTAATGAGGGTAGGTGCAAATGTACATTTGAGGCTAAAAACAGATCAGGTATGATTTTTTTTTGAATGAGAATATTCATTCGAAGGGCCAAGCGAGTTCCTCCTCCTCCTAATTATAGAGTCACAAGTCATGCAGCTCGAAAGCAGACCCTTCGGTCCATATCTTTGCATGTGTAATAGGACAATATTTTCATCTGGAGCCCATTTGCTCCAGGATTCCTCCCTGTTCCAACTCATTAATCAATTTCAGTGTGGGGAGGGGAGTGGAAATGTGTGATGAGTGTTTTTTTTTAACTTTCCTCTCTCTAATGCAATCACACCTAGTCAAAAGAGCATAACATTGGCCTCCCTGGAGAAAGCCCCCCAAGCTCTGCTTATTGAATTAAGCAGTCACACTTTCTGTAAACATAACCACAGTGAATTGTCCAATCAGTCCTAGAATGTTTGTTTATTGCTGTTATATCTGCACCACAAGAGCGAAAATCAGTTCAAATGGTCCTGTGAGTGTATGAGCCTATGTGCCACCCTATAGATGTACTGTGTCTTTATAATCCTGAGATATTGTTAATGGTCAAGTATCTGCCCTGAATATTTAAATGACATTAATGAGATTTCGGACAGGGTCACAGCAAGGGAATGCTACAGTCTCCAGAATTTTGACCATAAAAGTATTGATATATCGTAGAACTGCAGGTTCCAAGCTGTTTGCACAAGATAATATCCCCCACGTGTCCTTCACTATCTCAAATTTATGTTTAAGTTTTGTGTTCACTGATCTGTCTTTTTTTTTAAACCCTCTTTCCCATCAGGTTTTTCTTTATTCCAGCCATGTTTGTGTCATGTTCAATTTATTACCATTAAGGAAAAAAACAGCAATGAGAATTCGAACATACACATACAACTGATTTTCAGTGCAGGCATAAGGTAATATGTGTGTTGAGAGAAAAAGCATCAGCAAAAAGAGGTCTGTATTTTATTTTGTTAATATATCTAACATCTATATGTTAACATTTTCATATGTTAATGGAGCTTTACAAATTTTTGCAGTTGCTGAAGTAAAGAAATTACTTGAGTAAATGGCACTGTCTACTGATAAATGAAAGTGGAGTTTTATTACTTACCAATTGATAAGAGTAGTTCTGCTTTTCAAAATAAACTTGAATGACGATATGATAGAGAAGCAAGATTAAAAGGTGAGCTGAATGAAGCCCCCACTTAGTTTACTCAAAATCTTAAGTAATTTGTTGAACAGGATCTGAGTGGGTAGTAAACATTTGATGTTTCATTCCAGGTCTTATAGATCCTGGCCAAATTTTCGAATCTAAAAGTATGATTAACAATGAATTTTGGAACCTAATGGATGTCTGAGCTACAGTCAGAGACTGTGGACAGTTCTGCAATACTTACCTGGATAGTTACCCAGGAAATGCTCTAAGGATTAAAACCTAGTCCAAAATGTGGATAACTTCACATCTGACTTCTCCAACATCTGCCGCGCCCATCCCACCCCGACCCTCTGTCTACTGACCAGAATACCCATCTAACTACCTTACCTCACTATCCAGTTCACCCACCTACCTAGCACACCCACCATAATAAGCAGTAATACTTGAAAATGAATGTACTGGTTATACTGGATCCCCATTTTATTTATATGGACAAGTCAGACCAATTACACTAGTTTCTTATTCAGCTTCAGGTTCATCAGGCTCTGTCCATTAGTTGTGCCAGCTCCTGAATGTGATGAGCAATTCCATTGTGTCTCCACACCCATAAACAAGCGGATAACCCAAAATTACTTCCACTCCATGAAGATCACTATCTATCTCCTGCTACCTATGTTGCTACTCCTGTGGAGTTGAGGCAATGTCAAACTGCATGCACAACCTTCTATATCTCATAAATAGCATTCATAACGTAGCTAGAAAGGGATTACTTTCATCTAGTTTTAATTGCCAGTAACCATCCTACACATCTAGAACATAAAGATCTTTGCTTTTACAAGTTGTGGCAAAATTCCTTCAATGGTTGGCAAGGGTAGTAAGATCTCTTCAGAGCTGTAATTAGGTCATTTTGGTCAATGCATATTCACAGTTTGCCAGATTATTTTACTACTGCCATGCTTCTAATCCAGTTTATAGGAGTGGTCACATTCTTGCTTACTACTTTTTCCAGTTATTTTATCTTGTCTTCTCGCCTGCTTTGGGGGGGGAAGACGGAATTTTCCTTGGCAGATGCTGAATTGGTCTTACACTCTCATCTACTTCGAGATAAACATTCTCCAAGAAGACATACTAAAGCTGTCAACACGTTGTTGTACTCCTCTAAGATCTGTTCCATGGTTAATTATTTAGCGTGCTGCATGATGTTGCAAATCTGTTTTGGCACATTGAGGTTTACCAGTCCAAGATTTAGAATTGCTCTGTCTGAACTGAATGGTTTCTGTTTTGCAGTCTAGGTCTGCAACTTCCAGATCTTTGTTTTTGTCATTGCTTTGGGGCTCTCAGAGTAATTTGTCCTCTCAGTATGAATAAGGTGCAATCATTTAACCTTAACTTTACTTTGAGGACTTCATTTTTCGATTGGCATATTGATCCACTTGACATCACAATATAGTATGGCACACCACAGAACTTTATGCTGATGTTCTCCTTTTGCAGTCAACAGTCCAACAGCAACAAACCATTTATCACCTAAGAACCTGACTGAACCAACCTCTCGTATGAAACAACATAATTTGTCAGAATTATCAGTTGATATGTCAATCGCTATATCAATTGATATCAATTGCTGTCCATACCTGCTTGTTGTGTTTCATTCAGCCATTCTTGTGTACAAAATTATTCAGCTTCTTGCAGTGTTAATACCGCTTATGCCATGTTGGATATATATTCTTTTCCTTTGTGTGATGTCCTCCTTTGAAATTGCATCCTGCTCTTTGTCTGTGACTGGTATGCCCTTTCTGCTGGTAATATCTATCAGTATGATGCAAGACCTGGTCTGTTCTGCAATGAGTATGCTCTTGCTGCTGAGTTACAACCTTATCACTTCGTATATGTCTCTCATTTTGCTTCTCTCTCAGTAGATGTGCTCTCACTGCATGTTCACTTATGCCTGATACAACCTTATCGCCAATTAGATTGTCATCTAGTTGAGTACATTTGATGGATTCTATGTACTGTATAAATGAAGTTATGTTTTAATCAATGGATTCTTTTGCACCTTTGACCCTAATATTGAAAACGCTTCTTACATAGATTACACTTACTTAGGGCTCAAAGCGTGCCTTCAAGGCTTCCAATATTTCTGAAGTCTATTTTTCTCTTCTTCTGAGGAATAAGAGTGGAATACAATTTGAAACAGTCTCTACCCAACAGCAAGAAAAGGTTTACTATTCATAACTGCACATTAATTAAATCCATCACAATTTCATATGTCTGCCACTGCAAGTGGAATAACAGCCGATCCTGGTGCATATCACCTTCCATTTTGACCAATGCAAAGAGAGGAAATTTTGCAACCATTGTCTCTTAACCAGTGGGTCAGCTGTAGCTTACTTCATTGTTCGTTATTCAGTGGCTTTTAGCAGCTCTCAGCAGCTGAGTTCAGATGTAGGGATATTTTGCTACGGAGCCTTGGTGACTCATAGAGTTGAAATAACTGCACAGAGGCCGGTATCCTGTCACCAAGCCTGCCTTTATTTACATGTGCACAGTACGCTGGCTATGGCCAACTAAATCGGAGTCAGTTCCTGAAGTCAGGAGATTCTAAATTCCCTGTTTATATCTATTAGCCAGGGCTCCCTGATTGGACCAGGTTAACAATCCCAATCAAGGATCGCATAGTCAATAAAATCCACCTGGTTCCAATCACTACAAGAGTATTGCATGTTTTTTTGATCTCCCTACCTAAAAAAGTATATACCTGCCACAGAGAGTTCAGCAGAGGTTTGCTGGGCTGATACTAGGGATAGCAGAATGGTCCTATGATGAGAGATTGGTCCAACTGCACCTGTATTCGGTGGAGTTTTGAAGGATGAGTTGCGATCTGAGTGGAGCACATAAATTTTGAACAGGGCTGGACAGACTAGACAGGGCTAGATGCAGGCAGGATGTTTCTTCCTGGTTGAGGAATTTTGGGCAAGGGAACATAGTCTTAGGATAGGGTAAAGCATTTGTGATTGAGATGAGGAAACATTTCTGCACTCAAAATGCTGTGTACTAATTTTGCCTCAGAGCACGGTGAGGCCAATTCGCTGAATATATTCAAGAAAGATTGATATCTTTTTAGGTCTTAAAGGCATCAAGGGGATGAGGAGAAAGTGGGAATATGGCATTGAGATAGAAGATCAGCCGTGATCATATTGAAAGGTGGAGCAGGCTGGAGGGGTTAAATTCCCTGCTCCTGCTCTTAGTTTCAATGTTTCTATGAGCATTTGCATTCCTTTTTGAGTATCTTTGTTTAAAACAGTTCCTCAACATTGAATTTCAGGTCTACTTCTAACAAAATCACAGTTAAAAACAGTCTGGCTTCTACTGTGACTTTATTAAACTGCTTGTAAGATGACTGCCTCCAATCAGTACCTCTTAGTAGAGGTCATATGACTATGCCAAATCAGGAGACCCATTAATATGTTATTAAACACAAACTCTCAAGAGCCCCGTCTGTTCTCTTCCCTTTCATTTGAAAATAAGTGAAAAGCTTAACAGTATCCTTCTTGGCCTTTTGCACAAGAAATTTCTCTCTTTCTTCTCTCCAGCACTTTCTTCTCCATTCATGATCTGTCTCTTTTCTCTGAGAGGGGCTAGTAACTTAAATGCGTCGCTTCAATAGGTTTCAATCAACTTTCTATTTGAATGGCAGCCTGAGATCATATATGTTGTATATGGGTTAAAAGGATCTGAAAGGGTTAATACTGGCTGAGTACTGTGATCAGCAGCCAATGGAATGATGTCATCAGGACTGATGGGGAGAGTAAGGATTTAGAAGGAGTAAGATGTATTTATGTATGCCGTAACCTTGTAACATGTAAATAGTTGCAGAGATAAAATAAAACTATATCATGTTTAATACAAGAAGCTCTTCTTTTTAGACCAGTGTATCCTTACCTGCACTTGACCACATAGAACCTAAGGAAACATTTATCGAGAAGCTTTAATGGCAGCATATACTGATTAGCCTCAGTGTATAACACTATGGGAAAGCTCTCGTGACACAACAGCAGCATCTCTACCTCTGAGCAAGGACATCTGGGTTCATGTACCACCTCCTCCAGCAGTGTTTAATAACATCTCTGAACAGTTTGATTCGAAAATACATCAAGAAAATGGGTACTTCCTAGAACTGAGGTATTTGCCAGGAATCCACATCCCGACCGTTTTTATAACTTTCCAATTTACTTTAGATTAGAACATAATCATTTCTTAAGGTTCAGCATCAAGACCACAGCAAGAACTATTATTTTAATTGTTTTTCTTCCCATACACCTATCCATACAAATAAAGTGGCAAAATGTTCTTCTCAGATTTATCTTCTGAACTGTGCAGTTGACAAAACATTCCATCAAGTGGCTCAGCTTAGAACTTGTAAAAGTTATGAGCTCTCCACTTTTAGTCACAGTCTTGTGTCAGTGAACAAATCAAGCAACTCAGTCATGAGGCGCTTTGGGCCATTAGCAGCTGCAGAATTGTTTTCAACCACAATCTGTGACCTCATGGGGATCAATTCTGGTTCAATGAAGCATGCAGGAAGACATGCCAGGAGCTGCATCAGGCGCACCTAAAGCTGAGGTGTTGGCCTGGTGGAGCTACAACACAGAACTATTTGTGTGTCAAACAGCAAAAGCAGCATGCAATAGATATGTGTGTGTGTGTGTGTGTGTGTGTGTGTGTGTGTGTGTGTGTGTCTGCGTCAGTATGCATATGTGACTGAGTGAGTGTGTGTGTGTGTGTGTGTGTGTCAAGGGCATTCAGCCTCAGATCTTTGGGTAAACTTCCTCCAAGGCAGACTTCGGGGTAAACAGTAACGCAGAGTCGCCAAGCAGAGGCTGATAGCCAAGTTCCCATGAGGACAGCCTCAACCGGGAATCATGGTTCATTTTGCACTACAGGTGACCCCACCACATTATACTCTCTCTCTCTCTCTCTCTCTCTCTCTCTCACACACACACACACACATAAATCTATGGAGTGAAATTGTATTTGCAGATACATTTTATTTTGTTCAAAAAGCACAATTTATAGACAGTTAGTCAATGTGACGTTTTATAAATTCCCACTTTAGAAATAAAACCAGTCTGACTCTAATCTAAAACACAAACAGATTTTAAACAAGGCCTCGCACCTAACTGCAATTGTCTGACCTAAAACGTCAGCTCTCCTTTACACTGATAAAACCTTTAGTTCTCTCAGGACCGTGACTTCAAACAAATTCGGGGATTTATATCTACATATTAATCAATTAAAACCTTCTAACTGATTAAAGATTTAACAGCATCTTGGGTTTGTTTAGGACATCCTCATCAACAGTGTGAACTTTAATCTTTTACTTATAAATTCTGTATCTGATATTACCTCTGTCACTAACACCTGAAGAAGGACAGAGGCTCCGAAAGCTTGTGTTTTCAAAAAACCTATTGGACTATAACCTGGTGTCATGTGATTTCTGACCCTGTTTGTGAAAAGCAGGACAAATCCAACCCAGTCAATTATCACCTTATTGGTCTACCTTCAATCATAATTACAATGATGGAAGTTGTCATCAACAATGCTATCAAACTGCGCTTGCTTAGCAATTACCTGCTCACTGAAGCTCAGTTTGGGCACCACCATGGCCATTCAGCTTCTGACCTCATTATATAATTTCAAATATGGACATGACAAAAGTGCTGTATTCCAGAGGTGAGGTGAGAATGACAGGCTTTGGCATCATGGCCACATTTGACTAAGTGTGATATCAAGGAGACCTAGCAAATTTGTTGCCAATGGGAATCTGGGAGAAACTTTCTGCTGATTGGAGTCATATCTGAAATACAGGAAGATGTTTGTAGTTGTAGAAGTTGATTACTTCAGTTCAAGGAATTTTTTCAGCTCCTCAAGGTAGTGTCCTCACCCATCCATCTTTAGCTGTTCCCTTCCTTGATAAACTTAGAAACGGGAATATTTGCTGATGATTGCACAATATCCAGCACTATTCTTAACCTCTCAGATACTGAAGCAGTCCGTGTCCCTTTGCAGCAAGACTTAGGCTAATAATTGTTAATTAACATTCACACCACTCAAGTGCGAGGCAATGACCATCTCCATTAAGAGATAATCTAACCATTGCTCCTTGACATTCAATGGCAAAAATACCACTGAATGTACCATTATCAAAATCCTGAGGGTTACTATTGACGAGAAACTGAATTGGAGCAGCCATACAGATACTATGGCCATAACAGCAGGTCAGAATCGAGGAATTCTGCTGTGAGTAACTCACATTCTTAGTGCCTGATCACATCTAGAAGGCACAAGTTAGGAATATGATGAAATACTCCTTACTTGTTTTAATGAGTGCAGCCCCAACAATGCTTGAGAAGCTTGATGTTATCCAGGACAAAGCAACCCATCGATATAACACTCCTTCAACATTCATTCCCTTCACCAATGACGCACAGTACCTGCAATGTAAACCAAGGTAGAGAACAGTGACCAACCAAGATTCTCTTGACAGGACCTTCTAAATCTGCTACTTCTGGCTTCTGACTTTGTCTACCACCTCACAGGAGAATCATGGGAACATCAGCACCTGTATGCTTGCCTCCAAGCCACACAAAATCCTGACTTGGAACTATATCTCCGTTCTTTCACAGAAGCTGGGTCAAATCTTGGAACTTCTTTACTGCACCTTAAGGACTGTAGCTATTCAAGATGGTAGCACATAACCACATTCTACAAGAAAGCTAGGAATAGGCAATAAATAATCCCCTGCCAACAATGCTCACAGAGCATGAACTAAAAATAACTGGAGTCACAATGAGGATACTTCTTAAGTGTTTTTGCAAAATACCACAGCAAACCCTTCTGTTGTACTAAGACCATCATGAACTTCATCACCTAGACTGCAGTGATTCAAAGGCAATAAATTCCGGTTTTGCCAGTGACACCATAGCCACTAACCAGATAAGAAGAACTCAAGTCCCAATACTCTTTTTCTCTTACTCTCCCATTATCTGCTCAACGAGGCAAAAGGAAAACATTTGAGCTGACAGCTGCCATTAGATCAAAAGTGAAAAACTGCTGATTCCAGAATCTGAAATAGAAACAAATAGATCAAAATCCTTAGCAGGTCAGAAGATATTTGTAGAGAGAGAAAAATAGTTATTGTTTCAGGCATGCAATCTTTCAACAGAACTCAAGTGGGGTACCCTTATATGGCCCGCTACAAGAAAATCTGACCCAGTTAATAAGCTTAAGTAGGTTGCTCCAGCAGAGGGGACTCATTGTTCACTTGAAAAATAAATGCAAAGGTTTGTCAATGCAACTTGTCTGTACTGAGTGCTGCTTGAGTGCAAACTGTGTGAATCCAGGAGTTGGGTGAGTAAGGCCGTGGAAATATAAATTAATTGAACAATGTGAATAAACTTTACTAACACAAATAAGAAGATAGGACAGGTGACTTGTTAAATCTGCAGGATGTGGTGGCTCCTGGATACCATTGCAATCTGTGGCAACCACATATCAGACTCTGAGTTGAGCTTTAAACTGCATCAGGGAGGGGAAAATTTACTTGGACACCTTGTACCAGAAGGCAGTCACACCCTTTAGGTTAGTGTTGTCTAATAAGTCAGTGGTCAGGGACAGGAGGTCATGACTACAAGTCAGGCAGGTAAGGGCATCAAGAAAGCAGGAGTGGAGGCATCTCAGACCTTGCAATTTGAGTATGATTTGACTTGACAGGCTGGAGTTTCTTGTGGCTTGTATGGACGAGTGGGAGGACTGTAGTTTAGATGGACCAACTCTCTATGGCATCATGGTGCAAGACCCAATTACTTGGTGGGTGTAGTGGTGGGGCCCATCTATTCTAGAGGATAGACACCATTCCCTGTAGCTGAGAGTGTGAATCCAGAAGGCTGTGTGCCTGTGCAGTGCCAGAGTTCAGGACATCTGCTCAGGCCTGGAAATGAACTTATAGTGGGAAGGGTTGAATTCTGTTGATATTGTCCATGTAGGCACCAATGATATAGGTAAGACTATGGTATTGGCAGAAAGACACAAAATTAGAAAGCATAACCTCAAAAGTAATCATTTCTGGATTAGTGCCTGCACCAGGTGCAAATTGGCACAGAGTAAACAAGATTGGAGAGATATATGCATGGCTCAAAGACTAGTGTGGGAGAAATGAGTTCCAATTTGTAGGAAATAAAAAAATGAAAGAACTGCGGATGCTGCAAATCAGGAACAAAAACAAAGTTCAGTCAGAACTGAGGAAGGGTCAACGGACCCGAAACGTTAATTCTGTTTTTTCCTTCACAGATGCTGCCAGACCTGCTGAGCTTTTCCAGCAACCTTGTTTTTGTTCCAATTTGTAGGAGACTGGCATCAGTACTGGGGAGATTGGGGACTGTACCTTTGGAATGGAATTCACTTGAACTTTGCTTTGCCTGTGTTCTAGTGAGTTGTATAACTAGGGAAGCAGAGAGGGCTTGAAACGAAGCAGAGAGTTCATGTAAGGGAAGCTTAATTAAATTAAAGGGAAATGACAAGGCAATAGATCAAGGTAAAAACAAAGGTCATGAAAATCAGAATATGACAGGTCAGTTCAGTGAACCCCAGGTTATTGATAGCGTAGATTCATTGATACTGATCCATTAATGTCAGCAGCGATAGTTAAATTCTCTCTTGTTAGAGATGGTCATGCCCAGCACATGTATGGTGTGAGTATTGCTTGCCACTTGTCAGCCTTGTCAAACCTAAAAATTGTCCAGGTCTTGCTGTATTTGAACACGGACTGAATCAGTATCTGAGGAGTCAATAATAGAATTGAATATTATGCAGTCATCAGCGAACATCCCCACTTCTGAACTAATGAAGGAGGGAAGGTCACTGATGAAGCAGGTGGAGATGATCAGGCCTAGGACACTGCCCTGAGGAACTCCTGCTGAGATATTGCAATATTACAATTATATGGAGCCTTGGTGAGACCACTCCTAGAGTATTGTACACAGTTTTGGTATCCTTAACAATGAAAAGATAGACTTGTCATGAAGGAGGTGCAACAAAAGACCAGAAAACTAATTCCTGGGTTAGATATATTGTCCTATGAGGAAAGATTAAGTAGACTGGGTCTTTATTCTCTGGAGTTTAGAAGAATGAGAGATGATCTCATTCAAACATCCAACATTCTGACAAAGTTCAACAAGGTAAATGAAGAAGGATGTTTTCCCTTGCTGGGGTTCTAGGACCAGGGGACACTGTCTCAGAAAAAGGGACAGGCTGTGAAGTCACCATTATTGAGTGTGTTTAAGAGTAAGATTGATTTAGATTTCTACATATTTAAAACAATTAAGGAGAGGTGGAAAATGTGAGGAAATGGTGTTAAAGTAAAAGATCAGCCACAATCTCATTCAGTGGCTGAGTGGGCTTGAAAAGCTGAATGACCTATTCCTGACCTGCTCCAATTTCTTATATTCTTATATTCTTTTTCAATTCAGTGGAAACTATACTAAATTATGGCCTATTTCAAATTAATTTTTTGCCAGGAATTAGTTTGAAATTGCCTCAAATCCTTTCATAAGGGTGTGCGTCCAAGTAGAATGGAGAAGCTTGTTACATTAGGAAAAGGGAACAGATCATAAGCTTCCGCTTTACAGCGTAATTAAAACTGGCAGAGCTGTGAATAAACATGCACTAAAGTCACGCTCATTTGTCTTCTTCTTCAGAATAACCTCCTCGTTCCATTTGGCTGTCCCTGGAGCTCGCAAGCAACCTTTATCAGCTTTAGGTCTCATTTGAAGTTCCATTTAAGTTAATGGAATAAAAGATGATGCCCATCTGCTCAAGATGTGTTCAATTTGCTGCAATGTAAACTTCCATTTACAGAGGCTATTTATAAAGGTGGAGGCTAAGAACAATTTCTGATTTGATACTTGAACAATTTATCTGGTCGCTGCAGCTTTCTAATAAAAGGGAGAATAATTACATTTGTGTATCTAGTCACTATAAAGTAAGTCAACTTTCATTAATAAGTATGATATCCTGAAATATCCCTGCTCTGTGAAGGTCATAGGAAAGTTCTTAGAATAGGATGTAAAGATTGTAAAAACTGATTCCCTGAGCTTTATGTTGCAATGGACAATAATACTTTTTAAGGCAATCTCTGTAAAAAGTCAGAAAAATAGCCTATTAACCAAAACTGTTGCCAATTCCAAATGTGTGATTTACCTCTTGGACATTGCTTAAAAAAAACACCATTTAATCTACAGAAATCAGGGTTTTCCACAATGTGGATTGCAACACCAGGTGGGGTTATGGGATAGGTTTGAGGGTTGCAATGCTCAGGATCATCATGGCAGTCTTCGAGAGGAGAGTCCATCCTAGGTCCAGCACCAAGGTCCCATGCCAAGCTTTGTTCTACAACACTGTTCACTAAAAGCGAGTGACCAAATTTCCTAAAGCAGCCTTAAGGTGAGGCAATGGTTTTGTGGTATTATCACTAGACTATGAATCTAGACACCCAAGTAATGTTGTGGAGACCTGATTCAAATCCTACTATAGCAGAGGATGGAATTTTCAGTAAAAAAAAATCTAGAATTAAGAGTCCAATGATGATCATGAAACTATTGACAATCATTAGGAAAAATCATTCTGGGTCCATCTAATGTCCTTTAGGCAGGGAAATTCATCTTTGCATGGTCTGTCGTTCATGTGACTGCGGACACCCAGCAATGTGGTTAACTCTTTACTGCCTTTTGGGCAATTAGGAAAGGGTAATCAATGCTGCCCTTGCCAGTGACACTCACATCGTGTGAATGAACTTAAATACAGCCGTAATGGGAATCCGGGTTGAAAAAATATGAGTGGAGGAAGGACATGCTGTAATTGAAGGATTGGTTTGTAGCCTTAATGAGAAGGTATGTGTTCATAAATGACACTTCCCTTTAGTGTTTCAATTAAATCTAAAGAAGGGCTGAAAAGCGTTATTTGCCCACAACACTGCCCAGTGAAAGCATGAAGCCAAATAAATTTACATGACCTTCACAAGGAGGGCATCAGGAAATCAAAATTTTGTTTAACTTTGGCATTGATTACAACTAGTAAAGATCATTTCACTCTTGTGCTTTGAGACAGAAATGAAGGTTATAACCCTGTGTTCGAAATTCAATTTGGTCCATCAATAATACAGTTGTAAAGGCTATTATCTTGTTGTTTTGTCCTATTTCATTACCACTACTTCTGCCTAAAAACTGAAGGCCACACCACTCTCCCAGACCACTTAATCCCATACCACACCCCAAATCTTCTGCTGAATTAATTCTCGGATCACATGAAGTCTGGTATGTTACAATGGGAACACACTGGAAGAATGTTTGGTAAGCACCGACATAAAAAGTGGATTAAATAAAATGAAGAATATTGCATTTAAAACTTAACTTGTTCACATTAAGTTATAAAAACAAATGACAAATGCAGTTTCTTTAGATCTTAAAAATAATAAACACTAAAAAGATGTCTCCAATTTGTTTTGTTCTAACGTCCTCGTAAGTATCTCTCTCAAAACCTGCAGTGCAGCTTTCAATACATATAAACGGACACTGTACGTAGATGCTACTACCATTGCTATTTAAGTGTGCATTAAAACAATGTATGTATTGACAGGATGCATTGATAGACAGTAATTGACACAGGGCTCATATAACTTAGCCTTGGTTGGATTAATATGATATCAGTGCTTGTCAGTTCCCTGTTTGATGCTTTAGCTATCCTGAAGATGAGTGCTTTACGGAATTATTAATGTTGATGAATTTCTCAAGACTCTGAAATATTTAAAATGTCAATATTATTCAAAACTTACTCAGAGACTGAGATTTGAATCCACGACAAAACTCACTATTTGTGGTATCTTTCATCATACATTATTAGATTTGAATGACAACTCCATCAACAGTAAGGGAGAAATTAAGAAAGGTGTCTATGGACTAATCTGGGAAATGAGTTTAAACAACAAAATTGCTGTTCTAGGAGATTTAAATTACTAATTAATCAGCACAGAGAAAAATGAATAGAATTACTGAAATATATGAAGGATTTGTTTGTAAAGCAGAAAGTTATTTCTGGAACTGGTTATGAATGAAATAATAAGAGAAAATATTAGTAAAAAAAGAAAGAGCCCTGGAATGAGGCAGATTTAATAGTTGAGGATATTGACATGAAATGGAATTTTTTTTTTAGAAAACGAAGATTGCAGTTGTAGAGTAATATTTCAGAATGCAGTCAATAAATAAGGACCAAAGCTAAAGAAGAGCATGTCCACCTCATTTCTCATAGCTTCTGCAGTTTCTCTGCAAAAGCCACAGTAAGCAAGTGGAAAAGCTCAAAGGTCAATCGCAAATTATTTTACACTGGCAGCAAAGGATATGAGACAAATGAATAAACTCTAAAGTACGTTGTCGCTGGGTACAACAAACTAATGGAACATCAGTAGAATAAATAAATAGCCTCACTAAGATAGTAAGCTGATCAGATAGAAACCAGAGCACAGACACCAAGAAGCAGGCACAAAAAAACAGTAGATGTGATAAGAATAAAATAGTTGATAGTGGGTAAGAGAAATCCAATTAGTAAATCACCAGTTAATTGCTCAACTCAGCAGGAATGCAACATAAATTTTCCTCAGCTAACTCAATTCTGGGTTTAACATGAGATCATTGGAAAATGTGGCATGATGACAAAAATGTTAGCTGACATCACGGGTTTTCCACTCTCATTCAGTAATGTTGCTGATTACCATATGTTTTGCTTGAGATGTCACTGTGAATCTATAGAATGCACCACTTCAAGGTGGAAAGGAAAACACAGTGCTAGCCAAGTCAGCTATTAAAGAAGAATAATAAAGAGAATTATGGCCAACAAATTTCTGCAAGCCAGCACTTGTATATTAAAAAAAAGTCCTAAATATTTGAGAATTTGCAGAAATGAATAAAAATGTTTTCATTTCCCTAGAGATGCCTTTTCCAAATGGTACACATGCATGAGGAATGAAACTGGAGTCAGAAGTACGGACTATGCTAATCTGAAGGTGCAAGAAAATGATTGAAGCACTTGACTGCCAGAACAGAATTGTGTTAATTGCTTGATTTTGAAATCTGTTATCAGTATTGGAGTCTGTCGTTAACTCCTAGTGCAACATGAAACAAACATACATTCACAGACATATGCTTCTTTTACACCCAACCAGCGTGTGACCAACACCTAGCACAATTTATTAATATTTATTTACTCCCCTTATGATTTGCATTTATTATCACTATCATCATTGTTTGTGTGCATTAGCAAGAGATAGAAAAACAGTAAATGCTGAAAATTACATCATCTTAACCATGAGAATGGAAGGAACAAATAGGCTGAATGGACTTTAATCACTTTCTCTTGTGATACTTTCCATGCCTTGTGACTGAATTTGAAAAGAAGTCTCATGAGACATGTTATAAAATATCTTTTTAAAATTCTTATTCACTGGATAAATAAGTGGAGCATCGTAAATTTAATCAATTAATTCTTCATATTTACATATATCAAACGAGGCCATTTTAACTAATTCATGCTGGTTGTCCCCAAATATTCCATGCATTACTAAATATTCTTCTAGTGCATTTTGAATTCGAGGCCACATTTAAAACAAATGAGGGCATGGAATTGGCTGTAGTGATGTTAAATCAAGAAATGTTTTATGTGTGACAGGAAGCTATCTTCAACCCTCCAACCTCCAGGTTCTACTCACAAAGGACAAGGAGCACCCACCTAATCCACTTTAAGGAGGTGGACTGGCATTTTAGAATTACGTTTTGGAGCTGGCTCACTCTGAATGAATCCACTTTACCAGTTTTATGGGGAGCAGCTGAGCTTCCCAGGCTTTAGGATATCAGCAACCAAAGTAAGACAGGGACAAATTTGAGGAGAAGACAAGTTCTTTCATTGCACTATTTGTGTGCTTTTTGCAAGCTTGTTGGCTATCAGACCAGTCAAAGAACCTTGGGGTTCCACCAAAACATTAGGCAAATCCATTAATATGACTAACTTCTACATGTGGGCACCGTGACACAGTATATGAGGGAATCAGTTTCTAATCAAAACTCCGCTTCACCAATTTTGTATCACATTCAATAAATATTCAGTCCTAAAAGTTTATCTACAACTGATGTTAAATTAGTTAAAATACCCACGAGATCCCACTTGAACAAAGATAACACAATGTGGAGCTGGAGGAACACAGCAGGCCAGGCAGCATCAGAGGTGCGCGAAAGCTGATGTTTCAGGTCGGGACCCTTCTTCAGAAATACACTGGCACCATCCCCCACCTCTTCCTCCGCTACATCGATGACTATATCGGCGCTGCCTCGTGCTCCAATGAGGAGCTCGAACAGTTCATCAACTTTACTAACACCTTCCACCCCAACCTCAAGTTCACCTGGACCATCTCTGATACCTCTGCCTCCTTCCTGGACCTCTCTGTCTCCATCTCTGGTGACCACCTCGAAATTGATACTGTGTTATCTCAGACTCCAGCATCGGCAGTTCTTACTATCCCACCGGAACAAAGATCCCTAGGTACTAATTTGCAAACTCAAAAGAATTTAAAAAAAAACTGTGGTCAGCCTCTACTTTCTCTTCGTGGTGAGTTTAATGACTATTGCTTAAACTAAAAGTAATTACATCAAAGGTCACATGGCTATGTCAAGTTAAAGTATATAATGTGCAAGTGCATTTCTCCAAACATTCCCCTTTTCATAAATAAAATGTTTTCATGGTACAATCATTTTTAAATACAAATTACTCAAAGATGGTCAGCAAAGGTAATTATTTTGCATGAACAAAAAATATTTGTCCTCTCACCTTTGTCTGTCCCTTCACACATTGCATACTTTTAAACATGTAAATCCTCTAATGATGTGTATATATTTTTGTTGGCTGTATGACTGGAATTCATTCAATCCTGCAGTGATATTTCTACACTGGGAAATGTTGTTTCCATGACAAATGTTGTTGCAAGGGTAACTGCTACTGCTAATCCAATTCCCTTGTGGGGAATGGTGGATTTCTTTAATTAATTGTTATTCTGTACTCTTTGTAGCTGGCAACATCAATCCTTCTTCATTAGCTGCCTGCAGTGAAGAAGCAGTTTCTTTTTCTCATATGTATATGTCTTCAGTTGCAACGTTATAGCTGGTCTGCTCTGCACAGTATCATGTTGCCAAAGGGCTGATTTTTGCTCAGACATTGAATGCTCACACTCTGACTGCTCTCCAATCCTCAGCTCTGATAACAAATTGACAAGTGAACTTTTGACCTCTGTCTTTTCACTTCAACTGTGTCACTCAAATCTGCCTCGTTGGCGTTATACTTGTCTTCATTGGTGACATCATGGCACTCCAGCACTGGTGTTGTTGTTATTAGTTCACTGTTTTTAGTGAAAGCTGCTTCGTGTTCTGTGCCCTAATAAGACTGCATTGCCTAAGCCGTGAACTTGCACAGAAGTTCACGATCTGTGACCAAATTAGGGAAGAAATTAGTTAGGTAGGTCATAAATTCTATCAATCAGTCATTGCCCTGCTGTTGAGACGTTGGTTGGTACATCTCTGCTACAGCTTTTCATTTTGTCAGGAACTGAGCAAGGTCCTTTTGCTGTTCTTGAATTCTTGGTCTTAAATTCTTAAATTGCATACTTTTCTTCTTCTGCTTTACGGTCATCTGGTGATTTCTCTCTAGAAGTCACACTAGATTCAAATTGCAGTCTGCAAAGGCCTCTTCCATCATATGTCCAAATCATCTTTGGACTTGACAATACTAATCTGTTGTGAGATGTAGAGTGATTTATCAGAGTCATTGTCTGGAACTTCTCCAGCAGTTTTTTATTCTCGCTAAACACTTGCATGCAAAGGGATTCAGCCTCTTACAGTTAGGGCACTGCTTTCCCCCATTCTGGATATGCCTTCTTTTCAGTTGCATGATTTCCTCTGCAATATTTATATCTTGTATTCTGACTTTGATTTTTCTGCAATTATTCCCCTTTTTTCCATTATGTTGCCCTTGTTAGGCCTCAACTGACTCACAACATAAAGAAAAGCCCCATCCATTCTCCTATAAATGCATTCTAGCTAACTGTTCACAATCTCAGATCTTCTCTCACGCAATTACTTTTGTTGAGAGTAACCTTCTGCCTTCTCAGCTGACATGGCCTCGTAGCAGGATCTCTGAGACCCAAGACATTCCTCTCTCTCATGAGATCACCTCTTTATCCAAATTCACAGGATTCAGCTCAATGTTTTTGTGCCATCATGTACTGATCAGTGTTTTCGATTTCCCACTGAGTTCTGATGTTGTAGACGTGCCATTCAGAAGTAATGTTTGGTATAATGTTAAAAATATATGTTCAAGGTCTTCACAATTTCTGGAGTCTGGCATTTCTGTTCCAAATTAATGCAGTTAAACCACTAGAATATAAAGGCAGAGACTGGATTTAATTCACACTGCCCATGTTCCCATAACTTTCCATTCAGAAGCAAGCATTACCATCAACAAAAATACACAGAGTCAAAGACCAGTGTTTGCCCAATGTAAATCTGGCACGTTCTGTTTGGTTGTTGCTGGGTCAGGAACTGGTGACATGGGTGTAGCACTAAATACACTATAAAAGCAGCTTGAAACTGTCAGATTAATAATCAATAATATTGCTCCTAATTAATGACTTCAAGTTATCAGTGCGGGTTCAATGTGGCCTCTCATCCATTAATTAATGGATATATGTAACAGCACATATTATATTCTGTATATTTTTGACAGAAGCAAGCTTGCTAACACTTTTGTTGCTAGTTCTAAGGATATAAATAAATATGTAAAAGAATTAAGTCAAGAATAAGAAATAATAACAGCTAAAACGAAAGAAACAGAAGGGCTAGGGAAGATAATATGGAAAAAGAAACAAAACATAAAGGTAAAATTATTAAATGCTTATGCTTCCAAACTCTTCATCCAAATGTGACATCACCATGCCTGTAAGAGGTCGAAATCCAAAGATCAGGCTGGTATTGGCTGGAAAAAGCCTTGTATTAAATTCAAAAGCTGGTTTAGCTTATATACTTTAGTAGGGCAGATTAAAATTATTGGTGAGTATAACTTGTCATTTTATTAAAGGGCAGTTTCAATCAATGAGTTTGCACCCAAGCTGAAATTAACTAGTCCATTATATCAGCTAATTTATCGACTAAAGGTAACAAATGAAAATAAAACATTTAAGCCAAATACAAAGAAAATTAGTGCCTTGCTATTCCTATGTGCCTGCAGAGGTATATGGGTGGGTCACATGATCATGCCCCATATTATGATGGCTGGATTAGGGCCTAAAGAGGGAAAGAAAATCAGTAACCAAAAAGTACAAAATCATGATTTGTAATACATTCCTTCATATATACTATTTAACAAGGAAATTAACCCCAAAATTGAATTCTCCACAAAAATAAAGCTTTAGTCCCTCAAGAATGAAATGATTCTGTATAAATGTTCAACAGGACTCAGGGACTGTGTACAATAATCAGGATTAGCTGACCATAACAGAAGGAATGATGGAGTTGATAAATGAAAACTAGCAGCTGCCAAGAAGCACAGAACAAATGTGATCACAATGTCAGTGCAGTCAGTGAAGATGAAAACACGTAAGCTTTCTGGCAGAGTCTGCAGCAGCTTGAAAATTAGATGTTCCACATTGAACAAACCAATGGATTATTTTGTGCAATTGGCCTTTACGTTGATGGATAACATAACATCGCTTTTGAATTCTTAACCAGCATTTATCTTGATTAGGTTGATATACATGGAGATAATGTGTGCCTTTTATGAAGAGAGTTACAGTTTCATCAGGAGTGAATCAAAAATGCTGAAAACCATGGGCAGCAACTGGCTATTCATTTATTCATGACTTTACGTAAAATGCTTAGTATCAGCTATTGGAGGATGACTGTGTCATCAAATACCTGCAACTGAAAGAAAATAAAACACTACCTTTCATCAGTTGCTGTTAATCAGTTAGTGACTTTTGAGGAGAAAATATGTGAACTTGTCAGTTGTTTGGTTGGAAGATTCTTAAGCTTGCCTGTAGATTTTTCTGTATTATCAGACAGCCCTGGGTTAAACAACAAATTTGACTTTATTGTCTTCAAATTTGGTCAGATTTTTAACTTTGAGCCAGTTTATTTACTCAGAGCCCAAACCAACAGTTCATTAAATGAGGCCTCTCCAGAGTTTTAACAGTGATTGAAACTATTCCACCACAGAAATTGTCATAATGAATTTCAGTTTTGTCCTTATTCAAAGTTGACAGAAGGGCCTAACTACCAGATGCCATTTACAGCAAGAAAATAAAATGCTGACTTAATGCTAGCCAAAGATGCTGGAACCAGGTATGACCATTTAAAGATACCCTGCCTGAGAGAAGATAGCACGACGCAGACCAGCGTTGGATTAGGTCTGTACTTGACATTTCTCCATTGCACACTGGCACTGCGTTTACCAAGTGAGCAATGTGAACAGCATAATAAAACTTTGTTGCTTGCCAGGTACTATCTTGGCGGTGACATTTATCAAATCACATACAAGTACCAATTATGGAAATCTTACATGAGCAGTACAATTTAGTGATTTTAATTTAGAATTAGTACAATGGATATAAGTTGTATCTTCAGAAACTGTTCCTTCGAACCTGTGTCTAATTTAATGTCAAAGTGGAATTAACACAATTGTTGAAAAGTATTTGAACATACTAGAAGGCTACTAATCATCTCTGCTTATTTATATTTCTGAACTGCATCTGAGAAAACATTAGGGGGTATGCTAATGAAATCTACAAAATCTGATGAAATTTGCACAAAATTATAATGTTTGATGAAAGTTTCATGAATAAGCAAAGATGCTGACGTCAATTTTACAGTTGACATATTGTTTAGACAGATGAAATGCTATAAAAGCAGAAAATTGGCTCCAATAACATTTTCTACACAATTGCTCAATTCAGGTGCAGTAGTGGTGCAGTAATGGAGTAAGTTCATCTATTGTTTCTCACGGACCAAATGCTCCAATTTACCAAATACAGTTAATGAAAGCTTCAGTTGTGTACTTTTAAAAGCATAATTGTTTCTTTCATGATTAAGGAGGAGTGATAGGCTTTAACTCCAATAAATTTCTTCACAACTGCTTGTCGACTTGTCCATCCCCATTTTCCTACTTTGCCGTCCCAACCCATTTGGCTTAATGCAGTGAATAGAGCATTGAATTTCCGTACAGTCCAATCATTAAATGGATGCTACCCATGAAACTTTCAAGTTCCAGTATTGGACAAACTTCAGTCGGTGAAAAATCAGACTCTACGTTCACAAATTTCCCTGTATCAGCCTGTGACCGCCAGTCCACATCAGGAGAACAAAGTAACTTTAATTTTCTTGAGATACTTTTACAGTGATATTAGCATGCCCATCTGTTTGCTATCTTAAAGATGTTAACTCTTTTTAAATTTGTTAATGGAATATGGGCATCACTTGGGCCAATATTTATCCTGCTTAATTTGCCCAGAGGGTAATTAAGAGCCACCTAGCTGTAGGTCTGGAGTCATATGCAGGCCAGGCCAGGATGGCAGACCTCCTTCCCTAAAGGACATTAGTGAACCTGATGGATTTAACAACAATTGACAGTGGTTACCTTGTCTCCATTAGATTAGTTTAATTCTGGATTGTTATTGAATTCAAATTTTAACCACCAGCCATGTTTGGTTTTGAACCCCTAATCCCAAAACATTAGCCTGGGGTTCCAGATTACTAGTCCAGTTCCACTACCCATTATGCCACCATCTGTCCATAAATAGAATACATGCATGTTAAGGTTTTACTTGTGACGGTGCTCTTTATCCCTTTTAAAATTCAGCTGGGTGACCAATATTGATCAAGACTCATCTCATGTTTGAATCTTTCAGCCAAACTACTGGAAGCTTGCACGTGTAAGTTTTTATTTACCCAACAGATTGTGTGCCATGCATAGAGGTTTGGCATTTCTGTTTAATTACACTGTTTTATTTTCTGCAAAGCGCACTCAATATTAGCATATGTGGTGAAAGAGAGCATGGAATTTTAAATACAAATTGCATTCCGTACAAGTTTACTTTAATTGAAAAACATTGGGCTAGATTAATAGACTAGTATTCCAGAACTCTGGGCTAATATTCTGGGGATGTAGCAGATGGTGAGGTTTGATTTTAATTAAAAAAATCTGGAGTTAAAAGCAGGCTTAATGATGACCACGTAAGAACTGTCATAAAAACCCATCTGATTCAGTAATGTCCTTTAGGGAGGGAAATCTGCCATTCTTGTTTGGTATGGCCTATATGTGACTCCAGGTCCACAGCAATGTGGTTGACTCTTAGCTGCCTGCTGAAAATGTTGAGCAAGTCATTCAGTTCAAGGGCAGTTAGAGAAGACAAACAAATGCTGACCAGGCTGACTGTGCCTATATCCCATGTACCAATTTTAAAAACAAATTACAGGCCCCCATTGACATATTTGAAGTGGGATGCTTGTTACCACCACCTCCTTTCCCATTCTGAACTTGTCTCTCATTTTACAGTAGGCAAAGGAAAAAACCCACCTACATGAGCCCAATAAGACCTTTATGTGGCAATTTAGTTACCACTTAACAGCATCTCTTCACCTTTGCCACAGTGGGAGGTCCAGGCCAAGTGATAGCCTACCAACTTTCACTGTGCAGGTAAGTATCAAATAAGAATCAAAGTACTCATTGGGCTTTGGTAATATCATTTTTTTTCTAAACCTTCCATCACCAGCTTCACAATCCTCGCCTCCCATTCCCCTCAGTAGCCTTGTTGAGTCTGGCTAGTCAGAGCTGCCTATACCCTGGATTTACCCGTCATTCCAAGCTCCACCACTTTTCATCTTTGGAAACTGCCTATCATCCCAGCTTTGACCTACACTGAAGCCTGACACTGCTGAGACTAGCTGCCACTGAACTGGATTGGTCAGTAGCTCTCTAAGGTGGGACTTCTTCCTCACATGGAATCAGAAGTCTCAACTTTAAAACAATGAAAGTTCCTTCCAGCATAAACTGGCTGCAGGGAAACTGATTTCTGGTTGTCAGGCTCATTTATCAGTTGGTGGGTCAGGGAATGTGGCACCCTGTAAAATCCAACTGGCTGTGTTGGAATCAAGCCCCAACACTAGGATGAATTCATCACCATGGGAAGTTTCAGATGATTGCAGCACTCCAAAACTTAAACTGGACCATTTGATTGATTGATTGATTTATTGTTGTCACATGTACCGAGAAACAGTGAAAAGTATTGTTTTAAGTGCTATGCAGGCAGATCATACCACCATACAAAGTACATCAGGGTAGCGGGTGTGAGAGGGAGGGCCCGATGTGGCCTCCTCTACATCGGTGAGATCAAGCGGAGACTCGGAGACTGCTTTGTAGAGTACCTGCGCTCTGTTCGAGATAAATGACAACAACTTCCAGTCGTGAACCATTTCAACTCCCCCTCCCACTCCCTGGGCGATATGTCCATCCTGGGCCTCCTCCAGTGTCACAATGACACCACCTGCAAACTGAAGGAGCAGCACCTCATATTCTGCCTCAGGAGCCTACAGCCCAATGGCCTAAACGTGGATTTTACCAATTTCAAAATCTCCCCACCCCCAGCCTCATCCCATGCCCAACCCTCCCTCTCATCCCTGCCTCCTTGACCTGACACAACCTGTCCATCTTCTCTCCCACCTATCTGCTCCTCCCACCTCATTGACCAATCCCCACCACTGCCTACCTGCACTCACCTGTCACCATCCCACTTAACTTCCCCAGCCACACCCCTCCTTTCTCTGTTTATTTCCCAGCTCTCTTCCACCTCCCCCCGCAATTTCTGATGAAGGGTCCTGACCCAAAATGTCAACTTTCCTGCTCCTCTGATGCTGCCTGACCTGCTGTGATCCTCCAGCTCCACACTGTGTTATCTCTTTCATTATGTTGGTTGTTTTCCCGATGCAGTGGGTAGTATAGATGGAATCAATGGATGGAAGGCTGGTTGCATGATGATGTGTTCATGACTCTCTGTAGTTTTTTGTGGTCTTGGGAAGAGCAGAAGGACAACAACAGATATGTTTTAATAGACTCTGAAAGTAACTTTTTTATATAGAAGAATCAAATAAATGACCATCATACTCTGACCTCGCAAGAAAATAGTTTTGTATGTTTAATGGTGATTTTGAATCATTCAGAATCACATTACTCACATATGGTAGATTGATGCCAGGATTTAATTTTTTTTTGTTAAACTCAACTTCAGTTAATGAATCAAATTTTATTAAGTTAACACTCTCAAATCAAATTATTTTTAAACCTGCAATTAAGTTAGAGCACAACCTTCACCAGAAACCACCAATTGCAGTTAAGGTGGGAAAGCTACTCTGAGGGTTTCAGCCCGAAAACCAAAATGCAAGGATGCCATTATTAACCCACTGAGACCATGCAGCTAGGACTGCCCAAACTACTAATATAGAGCTAACCTTTCCTTCAACAACCACTTGTCAGTTATTGGCTATTCAATAAGTTGCACATTTTATCCTTCACCAAATTGAGGATTTTTATGACTTTAAACTAATTGATATTGGAATTTGATAAAGCACCTTTTAACAAATTAATGGTATTGACATTTCACCTCCAAATATCTCCGAAAAAGTTGATACCATTCCAAAACAAAATGTCCACGGTGATAGATTTTTATTCCATACTTCCCTGTCCAAATACCTTTAACATGTTGGGAGCTCACAATTAGTCTTGCAGCAGCAGCTATATCCAATAAGTTTATGAATGACTTCTTAGTTGCTCAGGTCCCATGGGGACAATGGACAGCAAGATCCTGTCATTGCTTTCAGTCCATCATAATCTATTTTTCTCCAGCCTAAATGGTCTTCCACTCTTTGCAATCCTCCTTAAGTATCCTTCACCAGGTCTTCATTAGCCAGCTCATCCTCACTTCCCCTCTAGTGTCTTATATACAACTGCAACTTTGATAGGGCATCATCTCTCTGTCATAAAGTCCCATGGGTGCCTCTGACCAGTTCACTGTAGCACTTCTTCATTGGTGATGCTGTCTCTCAATGTGATGCCCAGAATCTTACGTAGGAAGCATTGGTGAAAGACCTTCAGCTTATGTGACACCTTTGTTGTTCTCGTCTATGTCTCTAAGGCAGAGATTGTGGTGGTACTATCACAGATATGCAGAGTCACAGCTTCACGGCTTGTATTGATAGTGTTGGATGTCCATGTGGAACAGCTGCAAGACTGATACTGTTTTGCTCATCCTTCTGGGGATATGGATCTCTACATCACCCTCCCTTGAGATGTTACTTCCCAGTTAGAAGATGTAATGGATATCCTTGATGTTCAGTTGCTCAATAGTGATTGAGGAGATAAGGAATGCACATTACTGCCATGGTCTTCTCACAGTTGATGTGCAGACCAATTTTGATGACAATACTCTCAAGACCAGTGGTCAGATCATGGAGTATACACAATTCTTTGACCTGCAAGACATTGAGGTGAAATGAGAGTGACAGCCCTTGACATCAAGGCTGCATTCAATCGAGTGTGCCATCAAGCAGCCACAGCAAAAGTGGAGTCAATGGGTGTCAGGGGGAAAACTCTCCTCTGGTTGGAATCATACACAGCAGATAGGAAGGTGGTTGTAGTTGATTCTGTCAGATACTGAACCAGCCATATTCAAATGTAACAAGATCTAGACAATATCCAGTCTTAAGTTGACAACTGGCAAGTACCATTCACATCATAGAAATGCCAGGCAATGACCATCTCCAATGAGAGACAATCTAACCACCATCACTTGACATTCAATGTGTTAACATCAGTGAATCCCCTGCTATTAATACCCTAGGGGTTACCATTTCCCAGAAACTCACTGGACTCTCCACATAAAAACTATGGCAGATCTGAGATTAAGAATACTAAGGCGAGTAACTCGCCTCTTGACTCCCCAGACCCTGTCTACTATCTACAAGTTACAAGTTAGAGTGTGATGAAATACTCCACACTTACCTGGATGGGTGCAACTCCAGCTACACTCAAGAAGCTTGACACCATCCAGGAAAAAGCAGCGTGCAGAAACATCCACTCCGTCCACCACTTGCACTCAGTGGCAACAGTGTTTACAATCCACAAGATGCACAGCAAGAATTCATTACAGATTCTCAGACAGCAAATTCCAAACCCGCAATCACTTCCATCTTGAAGGACAAGAGCAGCATATGCATGATAGCACCACCACCTGCTGGTTCCCCTCCAAGCCACTCACTATCCTGACTTAGAAACATATCACCATTACTTCACTGTCGTTAGATCAAAATTCTGGAATTCCCTCCTGAAGATTGTTTTGGGTCAACCTACAGCAAGAAAGCAGCTCACTGTCACCCTTTCAAGGGCAACTACGTATGGGTAATAAGTGCTGGCCAACCAGCGATGTCTACGTCCCATGAATGTATATTAAAAAAGTGTAAAATCCAGGTCTGTCAACCAGTGTTTCCACTGGATGTCAAAGTCTGTGCCTAAACTTATTGCCCTCATGATGAAATCAATAAGAAAGAAGAAAAGAAATAGGGACAATTTGCACTGTTTTCACGACTCTGGCTGCAGTATTAAAAACCACCATAAGATGAATTCAGCACAGTTTATAAACTGAGACAGGTTATGTATAGAGGGTTTGAGCTTCAAGCTTGAAGATTCAATTGCTTATCTTTCACTGCTGAGGAGTTCTCTGTCAAACTTATATTGTAGCCTTTAAACCAGTATGATATCAATCCCACATTTTATTATAACACATTCCTTAATGTTCCTACAGTAATGTGGAGGGAGTAAATCAATCTAAAGCAAGAATACAACCAAAATATTGTTTTAAAAGAGGCTTTCATTACAATTCCACAGACTACTTTTCATTCATGACTTAGTACTGCTTGCTACTGTCCAATATCTGCCAGTTCTGATTTAAATCATATTTTATACATACATTCTTGCCTAGGTAGTCCAGAAATGCTGCTTCTTTTGGATGTCCCAATAATTTCCAGTTAAATATTAAAACAGGAATTAATGTGTAAAACATTCATAAACCATTATTGCGGTGCAACATTAAACATTACCGTATCAACAAACGTTACCATATCAAATGGCAGAGCAGCTTCAAGGGGCTGATTTGCCTTTTCCTGCTCCTAGCTGTTGTGTTGTTACCGGATGTGGTAGTTAATGATGCCAGTATCAGTACTGGTACACTGATTCAGAAGCTATAGTTGTAGAAACAGAAAGGTTATAGAATGTTAAGAGATAATATGAGAAATTGATGGCTAAAGCGACCGCTCATACCATAACATTGCATTACTTAATCATTCTGAAGTATTTGTTTTTATATCGATGCATGAGAAAGGCATATCCTGGAGCAAAGCTGATGGAGAGACAAAATGAAACCAAGAAGTAGAAGGTTGCAACCAACTTTTCAATGTTTGAGCGATAATTGGTGTAAATTATAAAGGTGATGGCTATTGGTTTGGTCTGACTAATACCACTGAAAATATGATCCTTGATTGTTTGCTTTTTTAGCAGTTTATGTGTTAGGTTCTAAAACACCTGAATATCATAAATAGCATATTTTGTTAATAAGATTTTCATTTGAGTTTGGCAAATAGCTGAATTCCACACCAGTGGAGCTCATTTAAATTGGGAATGGAAACGAATTTAAAAAATCATGAACCACAAATCTAGTTGCAAATCGTAAGTCTTCTGCTGGGGCTATATGTTTGTTCTTCCCCTTTCCCAGTCATCCTTTTGTTTGCACTTTTTTCGCAATCGCACACGCAAGATGTAACTCACAATACAAACACTGTTATCAACACATATACTACCAATCCATTTCACTGTATTCTAATTCGTGAATGCCTGCCATAGAATCTTGCATCAAAAGTTTATAGAACAATAAACTGCATTTGATAAGTTAGCAAACAATGTTGGAGATATTATCGCAGCTGTTGTACATTTTTGAAAAAGTAAAAGTAATGTTACTCAGAAATGTTATTTATAAATACATTTTTAAAGCTAACTTACTAAGAAAATATTGGATTATAAAGTTTAAATTACTGTGCATTATGCTCTACAGGCAGAAAGAGAGAAGTATGGAAACAAAATTAAAACAATTGTGCCTTCAAAAGTTTGTGAACATTTTTGTCTTCTTTAAATTCCAGCGTTCCATCAGTATTGCATAGATCTTGTGAGATCAAGAAATAAAATCATTCTTATTCTATATCAAAAGTAAGACAACAGTATATATTCTGAGTGAATCACTCTCTGACAAGTGGAAAATATTTTCTGATCAAATACATTATTCAATTGATAAATGAGGAATTGTGCTAGCGCATTTCAACCAAAATGACTAGTTAGCTATAACTTTCAAATATCTTGAATATCTTTGATAAATAGCCAAATAAACCAATATCATTTTTCATACGTTAAAGTATATATTGTAATAAGACATAAGTAATGAATAGTGTCTGATCCATACTATCAGCTAATTTCATAAATATGGCGCCTTTGAAATCCAAGTTTGTTTCAGCTAATGGTTTAAACAGCACTTTTTTTTCCCTTCTGTAATTTTTGCTTATCACAGGTGCCAGTAAGGTAACTTCATGGCAAGATGAACATGACAAATTTTTTCATTTGTTCTTCACTGTAGTGACTGGGACTGAATATGAATATGAGCTTCCTGATTGGGGCTGTTAATCTGGTTCAATCAGGGCGTCCTGGCTGATAGATTTAAATAGGAGTATCAGGGGTTCTGTTCACTGCAGAGCTGGTTCTGAACTAGCTGGGTCAGTGTCATGTACTATACAAGTGTAAATAAAGGGTGACTTGGTGACAGGATACTGGCCTTTGTGGAGTCATTTTACTCACTATATTTGATACGTAAGAAATATGAGCTGAATGAAGCCTTGTATCCCCTCAATCAGTTCAGTCATTCAATAAAACCAAGGCTGATCTATTAAATTCTACCCCACTTTATCCCCATAATCTTTGATTCCCCCAAAAAGCAGATCAAATATATACCTTATAAATATTATATTTAAAACAAATTTCTCACAGAATCCCTACAGTGTGGAAACAGGCCCTTCGGCCCAACAAGTCCACACCAAACCTCAGAGCATCCCACCCAGACACATCCGTCTATAACCCACCTAATCTACACCTCCCTGAACACTACAGGCAATTTAGCATGGCCAATCCACCTTCCCTGCACATCTTTGGACTGTGGGAGGAAACCGGTGCAAACTCCACACAGACAGTCGCCCAAGGCTGGAATCAAACCTGGGTCCCTGGCGCTGTGAGGCAGCAGTGCTAACCACTGTGCCATCGTGCTGCCCTTTGGGATATAACAAATGATGTTAGTGTTTATAGAGCAAAAAGGTTATAATAATTATATAATTTCAGATCTAATCTAATTCTAGATTTGTATCATGAAAAATCAGTTAAACGTCTTTGGAAGAAAATTAATACTCTGACAATATTTGTAAGTCCAAAATAACATTGGTGCCCTCATCTTTGGCAATGATGCCCGGAAGCTAAGACATTGTAACATTTCTGAGGAAAAAAGTATGAAAAGTGACTTTCTAACCTCCCTCCACCGCCAAAAACTATACCTTTCACTCTCAACTGATCTAGGTCTTTCTGTAAGCATCCTGATCATAAATGAGGGAACTAATCAGCTGATGATATATTGTCAGTCTATCAAGGAACGTGATTTGTAACATTAAATTTAAAGATTCCCTGAGCAATTCATAACAAAATGTAAACTGCATTACCCACAGTCATTTAGGTCAATTAACCAGGCAACCTTGAATGTCCTCAATTTCAAATGCAGTAAAGTTATATTGTCCATATAGGGCCAATTTCAGAATGCTATCACATTTTCTTTGAAGTGTGTTAAATGCTCACCAACATAACCTTTCGCAGTGTCAATTATTACATGAATTTTATATTCTGGTTCTTTAGCATTAATTAAAGCTACCTGAGATCCTCACTTCTCTAAAAATGCCTTTAAAGGGTACCTGCAAAATTAATCTTTTTATAACTTGTATGAGATATATAATTTAAAAACCTATTTGATTTAGAATCTCATACTTAATCAATCAAACATGATTCTAATAGCTAAGGAAATTGGGGATAAATGGTTTGAAGTGAGGGGTGTATGACGGGTCAATTTGCAAGTAGTGTAATATTGGATTCTAATTGAGGAGATCCTTATAGGCAAAATATAACACTTATCTTTCTTGAATGACTGCTACATGAAAAATGGTGTTCTAAAATTGAACCTCCTGACTATTTCCATCTACTTTTTGACGACTCTTAGTTAATCTGATTTCAGAGTTTTCGAACAATTATGAGTATTTGCATTAACACAGCTGCATACAAGAAACCCTTCTACTTTCAAAGTACTGACCAATAGGTATCAATAATTTACTAAAAGAGAATACCTTACCACAGTACTGACACGTTGAGTAACATGAAAATTTCACTGGAGTAGACTAGAGCATAACCATCATCAAATTATCATCTTACTGCAGAGGAGGTCATTCATGTTTGTACCAGCTCTAATTTCTCCATGTAACTGAAAAGCCTGTCTCAAATCTCCTTTTTTTTTTCCCCAGGACCTCTGTGTTTTTCATGAGCAATGCCTAGAATTGGACACAATACTCAGCTGGAGCCATACCAATTATTTGTAAAGGTTTTGCATAATTTCACTGTTTTGGAATTCTATTTTTATAAAGCCTAGGATCACATTTGTCCTTTTATCTACAAATATTTATCTGTGTAAACCCTTCAGTCTTTCTATTCCTGTCCCTCACCTCCCCCAACTTTCAAAATTTGTACCATTAAGTTCATATTTGCTTTCCACTTTTTTCAGTGTTAAATTTCATCACCGCACACATCTATTTATTTTTATTGTGTTTTATTTATTATTTTATAGCTCAGTGGTGACTACAACTAGAACTAGAACTCAAACTCATTTTTTTATTATTTAGTTGAAAAAAGAACAAGTTAAAAACCAATATCAATACTTTGAAAGGTCATAGTCATGTCATGTAACAAATACTGCTTATTGCACTTTGTAGTATCAGCACAGTATTATTAAGTTAATGGAAGTAAAAATTAAATGATACTGAGTCACGTCTGGTGTTGTGGAGCAACATTGCCAGTGAAACCAAAAAGAAAGTATATCAACGAATGTAATTTTAAGCACTGCTACATTATAATAATATCAATTTTAGATTTGGCATCATCAGTTGCAATCACAACTGCAGCATTTAAAGGACCAGTCCAAACCAGGAATTTGGAAGTGTTAGAGAGTTCAGTAAACTGAACAAGGATGAATTCAAAATGGGCATGGGCTTTGCCAAAGTTCAATGACGCATGCCTTGCATTGCTAGCTGCAGTGATGAGTAGCATAGAGACATTCTTCCTCTTTATGGATGGACATGTCTGAGAAGATCAGTAGCATTGTGCCATACTTCTGTATTCAGTGCAAAAACAGCTTTAATGATGTAACCAGATGGGAAAAGGCAAGAATATTTGCACCTTCACCTACATCATGTACATGAATTCCTGCTCTCATGCTCCTTTATCAAGCCTGTTCTACACATCCATTTACCCTAAATACACCCATTATTCTGTGTACAGTTTTGATTTCCTTAGCCAATGAAGGATATACTTCCCTCAGAGGGAATGCAACAAATGTTTGCTAGACAAATATTTGGAATTGGGGAAATGATTCTACAGAGAAATTGAGTAAATTAAGCTTATATTGCCTGAAACTTTGAAGAATGAAACATAATTTCACTTGAAACATAAAATAATTTAGAGGCTTGAAAGGGTAGATTCTGTGAGGATGTTTTCGCTGGTTAAGCAGTCTAGAACTAACAGTTACAGTCTCAGAATAATTTCAACCATCTATTCCTTAAATAAAATTCATAATGAGAGTGCTGGGATAGTTAGAGGGAAAAATACCATTATATTGTAATTTAAAATGTATAGTTCTGTCTTCAAATAAACAAATCTAATCTCGTGTGCGGATTTTTGGTGATCATTGCTTAAATGCCCTGTAATTCACAGGTCAAATTAATTATAAGTATGACTGTTAAAAGGCTTTCAGAGGACATGACTTTGTGATCATTTATAACAAAAGCAACTTTCATTTATACATGACCTTTAACATGGAAAATATGCCAATAGAGGAGTCTACAGACTTCTTAAAGAAAGAATCCTTATACTCTATTCTTTTAGTTGTGATTTTCTGTCTAGACTAAATTCCAAGGAGACACGGACTCACTGATCTTTCCAAAGGGATTCATTTCAAACTATTTCAATATGAATGGACTTTTCTCCATTTCTTCATGAACTATAAGTCTTGGTCAGTGAGGTGTACAATTAAAGATAGAGACCTTTTGACCATAAATAACGTATGCAGAACTGGAACACAGCAGCTACTGCAGATTTGTGAAATTATTCACAATTATTCAGTAATTTTAGTAGTCCAGTCATTTCTCTAACCATGAAGGAAATGAAAAGACACCAATGAATTAAAGAGCCCAGATGAGAAAAGTATTGAAGCTGAATTATTTGCAAAAGACAGGGATCAAAAATATTTTTGCCCTGATTATTGGTGTTATAGCAAATAATTGTAACTTGATTGGCAGTTGATGGATTTTTAATCAGCAATTTTAAAATTATCATCTGTTTTAAAGGCAGAAGGTGCATTGACTGTCAATAATTACAACCTTTTAAAACTGAGCAATAAAGTGACATTAGAAAGTATGGAGAAATTTGATATGCTATACCAGTTATTTGTAATGCTGTGTTAAGGAAAAATTATGAAAAATATGAGTTCTAAAAATTGAAGAGACAGCATTCTCCTGTGAGAATTACAGAAGAGAAACTGCAGCAGAAAGAATTAATCACATGGAACAAAGATTAAGTAGCTCTGGATATGCTAGCTGAACGTTAAATGGTATACCCTTGAAAGCTATCAGGTCAAGAATAAAAGGAATTAAAAAGGTGGAGTTAGGGAAGAATGATGGGGAATCAACAAACAAAAAAAATGGTAAGGGAATTGTTATACAGCAGTGGTCTAAATAAGAGAATAAGTGGCAATAGTTTGTTCATCATCTAAGGTTGCACTGAGTACAGAGTAATAGGTAAATGCTTAGTGGGATTAGAGGCTGTTAATTTTAACCAATGCCAAATGTTAAAGATTAATCAATACATATATGTCAAAATGATAGATATGCAAATTTATTTAGGGCAAAAATACTTTCTATGTTTCTCAACTCAGTGTATTGTCAATAGTGCAACAGTATAAACAGAGTAGATTACTGAAAATGCTAGAACATCAATTCATTTTAAATATTATATCCTGTTTTCATTGCAAATATTCTAAAGGATTTGGGAGATTTGTATCATCAATTATTAAATGATAACGCAGCAGGAAACGCAAAACCTTGACTTATGACACAGAATACTAGCAAGCAAAATGTTAACATGATCATAATAAATTCTTCTTCCAGCATTTATTGAGGAACTAATCCTAATTTGAAGAGATATTGTGGCAACTTTTGCAGCATTCCTCCCTCTGAGGCAGTAACTCCAGGTTCAAGTCCCACTCGAGTACTTGCTGACCAAGGAGGCACAAACAAACAGGTTGAGTAAAAACTTGCAAATGCTTCTAACATATGCCAAAGGCATGCTGTTGAACAGAAAACTCAAGAAGAGAAATCCAAGCTTCTATTTAAATTAGCACAGGGAAACAAAAATCAGACAAGTGCATTGAACATTCATATAGAGTCATCAAGTTATAGAATAGAAACAGCATGGAGACAGACCCTTCAGTCAAACTCGTCCATGCTAACCAGATATCCTAAACAGATCTAGTCCCAATTTCCAGATTTGGCCTATATCCCACCAAACCCTTCCTATTCATGTACCCATCCAGATGCCTTTTAAATGTCGTAATTGTACCAGCCTCCGCCACTTCCTCTGGTAGTTTGTTCCATGCATGCACCACCCTCTAAGTGGAAAAATTGCCCCTCTAGTTTTGGACTCCCTTGGCCTGGGAAAAAGACCTTGGCTATTCACCCTATCCATGCCCCTCATGATTTTATAAATCTCTTTAAATTCAGCAATCAGCCTCCAGTGCTCCATAGGGAAAACAGCCCCAACCTATACAACCTCTCCCTGAAGCTTAAACCCTCTAATCCTGACAACATTCTTGTAAATGGTTTCTGAACATTTTCAAGTTTAACAACATCTGTCCTATAGCAGGGAGACCAGAAGTGAATGCAGTATTCTAAAAGTGGCCTCACCAATATCTTGTACAGCTGCAAAATGACATCCCAACTCCTATACTCAGTTAACTGACCAATGAAGGCAAGCATGCCTTGTTCACCATTCTATCTACCTGTGACTCCACTTTCAAGAGCTATGCACCTACACCCCTAGGTCTCTTCCTTCAACAGCACTCCATAAACCGTTACCATTAACTGTATCTTATATCCCATAATTTCAAGGCTGAGATTAGAATCTTAGGTCATTTGTGATTGTAGCTCCAGAATGCCATCAGGTTGATTTAGGCACAAGTTGACAATATATCTTGTTTGATTTGACTTTCCAACTACATCAATACAAAGTAAAATCCGGCAGTTTTTGTAACAACAACCAAGTTATTACTGGCTCTCCTAACGGTACATCAAGTTAAAATCAACTTTTTCTCAGCTAGTCAATGAGTAATTAACTTTGTTTATATCTTTCACATGATGAGGTCAGTATTTATTGCTCATACCTAATTGCTCAGAGGACAGTTAAGAGACAACCACATTGCTGTGGGCCTGGAGTCACATGTAAACCAGACCAAGTAAAGATGGCAGATTCCTTCACTGAAGGACATTAGTGAACCAAATGGGTTTCTCCCCAGCAATAAATTTGTAGTCATCATTAGACTCTCAATTCCAATTTTTATCGAATCTGAATTCCACCATCAGCTGTGGCAGGATTCAAACCTGGGTCCCTGGGACATTACCTGGGTTTCTGGATTAACAATCCATCGATAATACCGCTAGGCTGTTGCCTCATCTTCTAAATTTGTACTGGTTTTATCTTGTACAACAAAATAGAAATTGAAAGCAAAATTAATTGCGGAAGATCTAATTGAGATTCTGGACAACATTAGACCATAGCACAAGTTTTCTCTACTAAATAGTCATTTGAAACCAATGTGGATAGAATACAACACTTACTATCACCTTTAATATCACCATAACAACGGTGATTGTTAGGATGCAAACTTTGCCTTATAGCCAGACCCAGCAGCCCTAGCAAAACTGAAGCTGCAAATCTTGGCCAAAACTGTAATGATTGTGTGAGATCAGGCTCCACTGAGTTTTCATTTGAGAGGATTATTCCAAATTTAAATTGACAACAGTTATAGAAATGACTTGTTGAAAGAAATTGGCTTACACCAACCTAGTTAGAAATCATAATCAAATGAGGGTAGTTGCTCTTGATGTTTTGCAGCTTGCAATAAAAAAGGGGGAAGTCATGGTGGGATTGGATGAAAAATATATTCATTGTTCACTGTGGTTTAGAAGCTGCACATAAACACCAGTAGTCACTTTTTCAGATGGCAATTTAGAAGGCCTGCTTAGAGAAGAACGTTGAGCCAGTGTCAGGGTTCAGACATTCTGGCTTTGTCTCTGAACTGTTGTGTCATATCAACTTGAGTCTGTGCCCTCTGTTAGTCCAAATCTGTGTTCTGTAGTTTGCATTACCCCACTCTCACTCTGTGCTCAGCTTGATTCTACATTGACTAATTTGAAAAAGATTAATTTGGGAGCCTAAGAATTTGTCAAAGCAAATAAATAAACTCAAATATTTTGAATAGCATGATAAAAGCACTTAAATGAATGATCCACTCATTTTATGAGTTACTTATATGAAAAATAATATCAGTTACTGTGGATTAAAATTAGAGAATTTCTACCTGTTCATTTATTAGATAAACATAAGGTAAGTGGGAATCAATACTTTTTATTCTTGTATCAAATAGATCTCATGTTAGAGGTTCTGTCCACATCATTGAATTCCATGGATCAAAATTTATATTTCTAATTATTGTAACTGCAAATGTTAAATAGGAACAGCTTGATATTTTTCAAATGATGCCAGCAGCAAGCTCAGAGAAGTTCATCAGATGAAGAATAGATCTCAAGGGATCAATTAATCAAAACCTACCAGTTTCATCAAATAACTCACACGACAATGAAATATTCAAAGTTAATCAGGTCTGGGAAGGCTTCTCTCAAAAACTCGTCATTGCTACCTTACTGTTTCATAAGTATGTCATATCATTAATTGAGAAATAGGATCAAACTACATCACATAAATTTCTCTGGTGCTTGAAGCTAAGTAACTGTTGTCTGAAAAGGTTAATGAATGCTCTTTTACTCTTGTGGAGGGTTGGTAATCATTCCTTATTACATGCGACGTGTCCTCATGTCTCTGAATATCTGAATGCCTTTTCTTTCACTAACAGTCATTTCTTTCCCATCCATGGCTGGGGAAAGGAATGGCTTGTTTGACAAGCAGAACATTGGATCACTGATAAATGTTTAAAGACCCAACATGATTCCAAATGACTGATGTAAAAGAGTTACACCACTTTGACTGAGAGCAATAATTTAAGAAGTTGATCTAATTCCAATATTAATATGATGTGCACAACAGTAGATAAATATTGTATGATTTGTGGTATGGTTTAAGTCTCAATATGTTCTCTGCTACAAGTTCCCTAAACACTTTCAGTTTAGATGGAAAATAAGGAACAATACAGAGAGGAAGAATGAAGAATTAGAATGTGGAAAGTTTTACAGCTCTTCTTCAAAGATTGAAGACAGTGATTTTGTGGATTATAGTTAATGTGAAGTCCTTGAGAAGATTCATCTTAATATCTGGGCTGAAGAAGCAGGAGAATTTCCCCAGTTTGTCTTGCAATGTTAGTTATAACTTAACAACAAACAAGCATTAACTTTACATACATGAACCAAATCAGAATTCAAGCCATTTTATCCATCAAATGGAATAAAGTAACATAGCATTAAAGTAGGACAACATAAAATGTAATGCAAAATATAACAAAATTTGCAACAACATTATTCGTCTATGGTTGATCATTATCACACATTATAGATACCTGAGGATTTTAATCATTAAATAATGTTTCATTTCCTCAGGCTGAATTTGACAACCACATTTTTTTTTAATAAATCATTGCCCAAATGTCTCTAAACATCTGTATGCCTTTTATTTCGCTAACATTAATTTCTTTCCCATCCATGGCTGGGGAAAGTAATGGCTTGTTTGACAAGCAGAACATTGGATCACTGATAACATTGACTAAACATTGACTAAAGGGAAGGTCATATTGGATTTGGTGCTTGGCAACGAATCGGGCCAGGTGTCAGATCTCTCGGTGAGAGAGCATTTCGGTGATAATGATCACAACTCCCTGACTTTTACTATAGTCATGAAGAGGGATAGGAGCAGACGGTATGGGAAAGTATTTAATTGGGGGAGGGGGAATTACAATGCCATTAGGCAGGAACTGCGGAGCATAAATTGGGAACAGATGTTCTCAGGGAAATGCACGACAGAAATGTGGAGGTTGTTTAGGGAGCACTTACTACGAGTGTTGGGTAGGCTTGTCCCACTGAGGCGAGGAAGGGATGGTTAGGTGAAGGAACCTTGGATGACAAGACGTGTGGAACATTTAGTCAAGGGGGAGAAGGAAGCTTACGTAAGGTTGAAGAAGCAAGGATTGGACAGGCCTCTAGAGGGTTACAAGGTAGCTAGGAAGGAATTGAAGAATGGACTTAGGAGCAATAGAACAGGGTAGGAAAATCTCTTGGTGGGTAGGATTAAGGAAAACCCCAAGGCGTTCTTTAATTATGTGAGGAACAAGAGGATGGCCAGAGTGAGCGTAGGGCCGATCAGGGATAGTGGAGGGAAATTGTGCCTGAAGTTGGAATAGGTAGGGGATGTGTTTAATGAATACTTTACTTCAGTATTCACCAGAGAGAGGGACCTTGTAGTAAGGATAGCGTGAAACAGGCTGTTATGCTCAAATAGGTTGAAGTTAGAAAGGAAGATGTACTGGAAATTTTGAAATGCATGAGGATAGATAAGTCCCCTGGGCCAGATGGGATATACCCAAGGTTTCTACGGGAAGTGAGGGAAGAGATTGCTGCGCATTTGGTGATGATCTTTGCATCCTTACTATCCACTGGAGTAGTACCAGATGTCTGGAGGGTGGCAAATGTTATTCCCTTGCTCAAGAAAGGGAATAGGGATAATCCTGGGAATTACAGACCAGTCAGTCTTACTTCTGTGGTGGGCAAATTATTCAAGAGGATTCTGAGAGATAGTATTTATGATTATTTGGAAAAGCATAGTTTGATTAGAAATTGTCAGCATGGCTTTGTGAGGGGCAGATCATGCCTCACAAGCCTTATTGAATTCTTTGAGGATGTGACAAAACACATTGATGAACGTAGAGCAGTGGATGTGGTGTACATGGATTTTAGCAAGGCATATGATAAGGTTCCCCCTGGTAGGCTCATTCAGAAAGTAAGGAGACATGGGATTCAGGGAAATTTGGCTGTCTGGATACAGAATTGGCTGTCCAATAGAACACCAGAAGGTGGTAGTAGATGGAAAGTATTCAGCCTGGAGCTGGAGGTGACCAGTGATGTTCCGCAGGGATCTGTTCTGGGACCTCTGCTCTTCGTGATCTTTATAAATGACCTGGATGAGGAAGTGGAAGGGTGCGTTAGTAAGTTTGCCGATGACACGAAGGTTGGTGGAGTTGTGGACAGTGTGGAGGGCTGTTGTAGGTTGCAACAGGACATTGACAAGATGCAGAGCTGGCAAAGAAGTGCCAGCTAGAATTCAATCAAGAAAAGTGTGAAGTGATTCATTTTGGAAGGTCAAATTTGAATGCAGAATTCCAGGTCAATGGCAGGATTTTTGGCAGTGTGGAGGAGCAGAGGGCTCTTGGTGTCCACTTCCATAGATCCCTCAAAGTTGTCAAGTTGATAGGGTTGTTAAGAAGACGTATGGTGTGTTAGCTTTCATTGGCAGGGGGATAGAGTTTAAGAGCCATAAGATTATGCTGTAGCTCTATAAAACACTGATTAGAATACACTTGGAATATTGGGTTCAGTTCTGGTCGCCTCATTATAGGAAGGATGTGGAAGCTTCAGAGAGGGTGCAGAGGAGATTTACCAGGATGCTGCCTGGTCTGGAGGGCAGGTCTTAAGAGGAAAGGTTGAGGGAGCTAGGACGTTTTGCATTGGAGCGGAGAAGGATGAGAGGTGACTTGATAGAGATGTATAAGATGATAAGAGGCATAGACAGAGTGGATAGCCAGAGACTTTTTCCCAGGGCTGAAATGACTATTACGAGGGGGTATAATTTAAAGGTGATTGGAGGAAGGTACGGTACAGATGTCAGAGGTAGATTCTATACACAGAGAGTGGTGGGTGCATGGAATGCACTGCCAGCAGTGGTAGTGGAGTCAGATACATTAGGGACATTTAAGCAACTCTTGGATAGGCACATGGATGATCATAAAATGAAGGGTATGCAGATTAGTTTGATCTTAGAGTAGGATAATAGGTCGGCACAACATCGTGGGCCGAAGGGCCTGTACTGTGCTGTACTGTTCTATGTTCCATGTTCATTGGGACAAACTTTTTTCACTAACGGTAGTGTATCCCACATGATTCTTGGGCTTTGTAGTATTCAACTTCTCATGAACAAATAATTACGCACAACGTGTGAAAAGACTGTCAAATCTGTCAGTTCTCTTTCTATCCACCAGACAGTTCAATGTAATTCAACTTTTTGTAATCAGTAAAACTGTTACTCACTGATAGAGGGTAATAATGAGAATTACCAAAAAAAAGTGATAAATTTAGGAACTTTGTGTTACCACAAAGGCTGAGCAGATGTCCAAGAATTGGAGGATTGCAGGCACTGCAAAATTTAACAGTAGGACCTTGCAATCATTTATTTCCTCCTGTTTCCCATCTGGCCTTCAAACAGATTTAGAAATCAGTCAGGAATCAGGTTAGAAACTCAGTGATGGAAGGTGAAAACTGAGAAAAATGCCAGGAATCAGGAAAGACTAGTACTCAATAGGAGGTAAATATGTGAAGGGTTGATGGAGGGGAAGGCCATGTCACAGGTCAGGCAGCTATAAGATTTCAGCTTATTGGAGTGATATAGGATGTTAGTAATTGGGGTTGAAGGTCACCAACCTCAATAATCTTGAGGAGGATGTCTGACGGTTTGTTTGCAAAGCTGTGAGGAGAAAATTTGTCTGCTGAATTGTTACTTATTCCCATAAATCTATAGCTTAGGGCTAATTGTTTAACTCAGCCTTCTATAAAGAAATTATTTTAACTATCTGGCCTTTCCAAATGTCGGCTTACATGTCTATCTATACTGCATTTTAAAAGAGCTATTAAATTAATTTTCTGTGGTTTTACTATGACAGGGCTACTTGGTAATATCAGGCAAAGGTGAAAACAAGAATATTCAATTAGTTGTGCAGCTGGATGAAAAGAACATGAAAGATCCTTTCACAGTTCAGTGCTTTCAAACCACAAGCATAGGGATTTTTAAATATAGGATTGTAGTAAGTTTTTAAGATTCAACTTTGACCCAATCCAGCCAACATAAACTGCACTGGATGGGCAGTTAAAAATTGAAGCAATAACTCAACCCCTCCAATCTTGTTGTTTTCTTGAGGGATGCAAATTTAATTTCCCATTTGTGGGCAGAGTTGATTAGGATTTGAATATGCTGCCCTTAAGTTTTTAACCAAATTGTTGGATAAAGGGTTAACAGCTCATAGTCTATTATCCCAACTCAAGCTACTGTGTTGCTGGCTGCTGTTAAGACATGGTATTTTCTGGCATCACCAGATCTGGTATCTTTTGGTAGTTGCCATCTCTATCAGTATATGCTGGGTAAGGCCTGTCTGAGATAGTTCACTGCAACCAATCCTGCTTTGTCTTCATAGAATCCCTACAGTGTAGAAACAGGCCTTTCGGCCCAACAAGTCCACACTGACACTTGGAGCATCCCGCCCAGACCCATCCCCCTATAACCCATCTAATCTACACAACAGGCAATTTAGCATGGCCAATCCACCTAACCTGCACACCTTTGGACTGTGGGAGGAAACCGGAGCACCCGGAGGAAACCCATGCAGACACGGGGAGAATGTGCAAACTCCAGACAGACAGTTGCCCAAGGGTGGAATTGAACCTGGGTCCCTGGTGCTGTGAGGCAACAGTGCTAACCACTGAGCCACCATGCTGCCCTTTCTTTGTTTTGTGCATATCTATCAGTTAGTGGAAGAGGATACACCATTGAAGGTGATCTATGAAAGAGGCACTATTCTTGGAAAGCAAGGAGGCTTATTGCATGATAGCAATATGTACAACTACATTACAAGTCTGTCATAATTATTTGGACCTTAGGGAGCTAGTCTAGATAGAACATAGAACATAGAACATAGAACATTACAGCGCAGTACAGGCCCTTCGGCCCTCGATGTTGTGCCAACCTGTGAAACCAATCTGAAGCCCATCTAACCTACACTATTCCATTATCATCCATATGTTTATCCAATGACCATTTAAATGCCCTTAAAGTTGGCGACGTACGCCTTCTTAACAACCCTATCAACCTGGGTGGCAACTTTCAGTGATCTATGCACATGGACACCGAGATCTCTCTGTTCATCCACACTACCAAGAATCTTACCATTAGCCCAGTACTCTGTATTCCTGTTACTCCTTCCAAAGTGAATCGCCTCACACTTTTCTGCATTAAACTCCATTTGCCACCTCTCAGCCCAGCTCTGCAGCTTATCTATGTCCCTCTGTAACCTGCAACATCCTTCCGCCCTATCCACAACTTCACCGACTTTAGTGTCATCCGCAAATTTACTAACCCATCATTCTACGCCCTCATCCAGGTCATTTATAAAAATGACAAACAGCAGTGGCCCCAAAACAGATCTTTGCGGTACACCACTAGTAACTGAACTCCAGGATGAACATTTCCCATCAACCACCATCCTCTGTCTTCTTACAGTTAGCCAATTTCTGATCCAAACTGCTAAATCACCCTCAATCCCATGCATCCGTATTTTCTGCAATAGCCTACAGTGGGGAACCTTATCAAACGCTTTACTGAAATCCATATACATCACATCAACCGCTTTACACTCATCCACCTGTTTGGTCACCTTCTCAAAGAACTCAATAAGGTTTGTGAGGCACGACCTACCCTTCACAAAACTGTGTTGACTATCCCTATTCAAATTATTCCTTTCTAGATGATTATAAATGTGTCATTGGGTAATGGTCCAGGTGCCAGTCCTTTTGAGCAATTCAATCTCCTTTGAAGTTCAAAAAAGCAATTGTTTACTATATTTTGTTTCCTGTTAGCCAAGTTTGTATCCATGCTCTCACTGGCCCTTATTCCATCAGCTGTAATTTTGATAATGTGGCACTTCATCAAATGCCTTTTGGAAGTCCATTTTCCAGTCACCTCCCCTTGATATATCTGCTCCCTCCTAAAGCAGAACTCTTGTCTCCAACCAGAGACTGTGAAATCAGTTGAAATGGTGGAACCAATGTAACATGAATATTAACCCCTGTAGAATCATTACCTTCTGCATCTGGTGGGTGGCACGGTGGCTCAGTGGTTAGCACTGCTGTCTTACAGTGCCAGGGAACCCAGGTTCAATTCCATTATGTCTGTGTGGAATTTGCACAATCTTCCCATATGTGATTGTGTGTGTGTGTTTCCTCCAGGTGCCCCGATTTCATTCCAAAGATGTGCAGGTTAGGTGGATTGGCCATGCTAAATTGTCCATTGTGTCCAGGGATGTGCAGGCTATGTAGATTAGTCAAGGGAAATACAGAGACAGGGTGAGTCTGAGTGAGATGTTCTTCAGAGGGTCAGTGTGGGCTTGATGGGCTGAATGGCCTGCTTCCGTAGTGTATGGATTCTATGAGGACTAAATTGCAAATTATTGCTCTACAACATTCGCTAATTTTCCAAAAAAGCATTTAACGTTAAGGACAATCACCTCCTGTGATGGTACTTTCCATTGAGTTTACCATAGTACTTGACAGGAAGGCCTTACAAATTGTTACAGTGTTCTCATAAGAACCCAATCTTGCATTGCATTTTGCCATTCAAGCAGTGATTGTACACAAAGGATTGATGTTTATGTTCAATATGATTTCTTCCCTACCTTTCTTCATCCATCTATTTGACATATTCTTCTATCACTTTCTTTAGCTTCCATTAAAATATATCCTTACTTTTCTCAACTAGTCGGTGTGGAAACATGTTCCACGTCTTGACCAATGAATAATGAAGCTTATCTTAAATTGCTGATTGGATTTCTTAATGGCTACCTTGGAGATATGGCTTCTGGTATGTACGATCTCTAGACTGAACTGCCTCAAAGCGCAAATATTATCTACTCTATCAAATGTCTTCAGAATTTTAAAGACACCTATCATGTCTTTTCTAAAGAAAATCAACCAAATTTATTCATCCTTTCCTGATTATTACAACTTCCCAGATTTTGTAAATATTATGTTTGTAAATATTTTTACATTTTCTCTGGGGCTTCCATTTTACTTAATATTGACGTCACAAATGTGCAGTCCTCCAAATGTGGCCTAACTAAGGTTCTATATAAGTTTAGTGTAATGTTGCTACCTTTCAATTTTATCTCCCTTAAAGGAAATACTATTGCTTTGTTAGCAGCTTTGTGGTTTTTAATGTTTGCCTCACAACGTATATGCATGTTCTTTGGCAGACATTGGAGATATGGTATAAGCAGCAGCAAAAACAGTGGGAATCTTGGGAGATTTCTATAATCTCCTTTCAGTACTGTGCTTCTGGTTACAGTGAATATTATTATTAAGTTAGCAAATACAATAAATTAGTACATTGTTTAGACTTTAATAGAAATACTGAATTCTGATTTTGGAAATATTACATTTTCTGTTCCTCACTCTTTTAATATTTCTGTCCTTTATGACTTCGGTCATCACTTTCATAGATTCAAGGAGGTGAAAATTGCGAGAAAATTCCAATGGTGTTATTAAAGGGGAAATTGTTTCAGTGCTAACAGTAAATGGCTTCACAAGATGCCTTTCAGAAAAATCAAACATGCTGAAGTGTTTGATTTTGGTGTTACAAATGACTTGGATTTTTGTAAAATATCAAATATGTTAATAAATGTTGTATTATCACTTTGTAGATCAGCATATTTTTCTATTGCATATTGCAAAAAAATGTGTAATGATGATTATTTTTCCTTTAGCTACTGGCCTGATAATGGGATGCATGATTTACCCCGATGGCTGGGATTCAGATGCTGTCAAACAAATGTGTGGGGACAAAACTGACAAGTACACTTTGGGAGCATGTTCTGTTCGTTGGGCTTACATCTTGGCCATAATTGGGATCCTGGATGCTCTCATTTTGTCCTTCTTGGCCTTTGTGCTTGGCAATAGGCAAGACAGCCTTCTTCCTGAGGACTTCAAGGTAGAAAACAAAGGTAAGTGATTCTATGCATTTTGTGCTCACAAATTCAATTGAGAATCAGCAAAATCCTATGTTCTCACAGGAGATTGTCTCTTCAAACAAATTAAGTTGCTAATAATTGTTTGAGGATTCTGTCATGAGACGAGTCATTAGCAATCGAAATATTCTAGATTATTTTAAATAAGATTTTAAAGTCTGATAAATTTTAATTTGTATTTGTATTTCAGTAGCTCAGTAGGACAATTGCAATATCAGTTAAGGTCAGGTTCCCTAGTGCAAATGCAATATTTATTCTTTTCTCCTGCACTATAAACATTACTTTCCAATGAAATGCCTGAGGCAATGTCATAAATTACTGGCCATCCTAGATGTCTAAATATCTCAGATTGACCAACTCATTCTTCATGTTCCTTGTTCCTTGTAGCAGCTCCCACTGATGTCCGAGTAATGGTTGGATACTTGTAGGCCCTTTTAGTCTGTGCATCTGGAATTGTTCAACTTGATCTACTTTACAAAAAAAAAATTCCTGAAGGGCACTGGCTGAAAAATAAATGACAAGGAAAATAGAGTGTCATTGGGACTAATGTAATTGTTAAGGAAGCCAGTGAAATACCCCAATACATGTCTCACAGCCTGTATTCAGTCGTGTGGCCTGTGAGAGAACGATTAAATATAATGATTACCTTAGGTAGGAAAGCCAGCGTATATAAGTTTCAATCCATATTAAACATCATTTTATAATTCAGTAGACTTGATTTGCTTGGACACTAAATCAAAACTTGGCTATCATTCTACTCCTTTAACATTCCAAAAATAACTCAATGTCTAATGGCATCTAGATTAAATTTAGAACTCTAGCATATAATATCCACTCTCATTGTACTGCTTATTAGAAGCTAAGCACAGGGGAAAAGTGAAGAGAGCTTTAACCAAGAGCAGTACTTTTGATAGAAGGATGGGAATTCTGTCAGTCATACTGCTTTCAAATTATACTATGATTGCAAGTTCTTTTGTTTTCAAAAAATGCCTTAAAGGTTTGAGAATAAATGGTTGTCTTTTAATGTGTTAGTGTTGCCATAATATGGGTCACAGACAGCAGTACTAAATGAAAGCTCTGACAATGCTTTTGTAGCCACTATTACTCTTTAAAGGTAATGAGGTAAAAGAATTGTAAATTAAAAGCTACTGGTTATTAAAATTATTATCTTACACATGCCTTATACAATACTGAACTACTTTATAATAGAGTTCTATAGAATTGTTCTCAAATCTGTTATTGCTAGCATCTGTTAATCAAAAATTGTGACCGAGAGGAAGTCAGGGTGCACTTCCATATGCACTTAAATGTTTCTTCAAGTTGTTTTCCCACACTGGTGCCCAAACTCAATGATATCTTTACAGTTTAGGATCAAATCTGAAAGATATGTTACTGCTTATCCTGACAAAATTAGCATCCTAGAAGATTATGTCATGTGAGATAACAATGCAATTGCATCCAAGTCGAATAATCTGTTGACCATCTCATGAATAGGAAGGGAATAGAGGGATATGGATCCTATAAGTGAAGGCAGTTTTAGTTTGGAAGGGCAAAATGTGTTGGCGCAGGCTTAGAGGGCCAAAGGCCTTGTTCCTGTGCTGTATGGTTCTTTGGCCTTTGTTTTTTTTTGTTGAGACACAAATTGTTGCATCAGAGTATGAGTCTTGTGCTCACTTTCCAATTGAGACTTAAAACCATCTGTTGACATGTATTGGACTCAATTTTAATAACTGGACAGGAAATAGCAAGGTAAGCAACATGTCTATCCAGGGATGACAGCAAGCAGGTGGCTGATATTAATAATCAAGAAACATTTGGAAGTTTTGTGCCAATTGATCAAAATGGTTGGCTCAGCAAAGAGCAAGAAAGGAAGGATCATATAATAAACCATCTACAATTTAACATTACAGTTAGCCAGGTCAAATAGGTATAAATTAATAAATCACACATTACATTTAACTGCTGCCCATCCACACTGGCAACTGAATCCAGAAGTTGGAGTTAAAATCAAGGCCAATGTTTACCTTGCACATTCTAAATCATTAAAAATCAGAAAGACCTCAACATGAGAAATAATAAGTTGTTACGTAAGCTTATGAAACTGCCTCCATTTTAAGTGTTGTTTTAAAGTATGAATAAATGCATCAAAATGGAGTTAAGAATACTTTGAAAATTTTATTTGTTTCACCAATGCCAATATTTGTCTGCTAAGCACTGAAGAATTTCCCAATCTCCACATTAATTTAACTTTTCCAGTTGATTTTGCTATAAAGGACAACAATGATAGACAGGCTAGAGGTTAACAAGCAACTCTCAAAGGACTAAGATTGCAATCTTGCCTTTATTGTTGTGGTTTATTTGATTGGCCACAAATGGACTGTCAATTTATAAAAATGTTCAGGCTGTGAACTTACTAATTTAAGAAGCTGTCCATTATTCATTCTATTGGCAAATAACAGCAAGATCGTCTCACACAGAAGAAAGAGGATACTGGTAAAGACTACATGATTTAAAAAACACACCAACAAATTTATAATGACTCATCACTTTTGTAGTCAAGAGTGTGGTGATCAACCATATACTGGTAAAATGTGAATTTCTTTTGTTATTTTGCTTCTGTATAGTCTTAGCCAAGCTGAGCCAAAAAATAACCATCCATTCCTTATAAACAAGGTGTGAAAATCTCATTTGCCTCCTGGCAGCTAGCACAGAGCACAATGATCTGGAAATTAACAGAGGACGTTAACAGAATACTGTGTGGCACAGGGAAAATGAACAAGGAGAAGGAAGAATTTGATGCTTTAGCAATGCTTTATTGTTCGTGTACATGGATGAAAGCCTCAAGACGAGGTACTATTATGAACTGAATACTCAAAAGGAGATATCTTAATGGGGGAATGGTCAGGAATGCAAATAAGACAAAAATTGAAGAACTAATTGAAATGTCTGCAGAGAATATTCAATGATTAATGATTAGAGATAACAAGTCATTAGACACTGTACTGAGCTCTCAATGAGTTGCCACAGAAGGTAGATTCATATTATTCAGAAGATGCACAAGTTTTATCAACATACACATATAAATTTCATCACTTTTTCAGTCGCTGATCAGTTATCATGCACAACCTATTTCATATGATGATATGAACAATGGTTGGAGGAATGTACTGACTGTCTCTAGTCCCACTACTCACAACATATATTTTATTAACTTACTCAGTTACCAATATGTATAATCTCAATATTAAGTTCAGAATTAAATGATCTATTAATGAAGTTTCTTTAATAAACAACAGGTCTATTGATTTATTATAAAACAAGACTTACTGAGCAAAGATGCAAAGCTGGTTAACACAGTTTAAACTATGAAAGTAAATACACACAAACGACCTGCATACACACCTGACACATGCACACACAACATGCGTGCACATACTACACACACTGATTCTCTGCCAGGATTGGCCAATAATTAAAATAAAACAAAGAAGTGAGGACACTGAAACTCTGAAACAAAACTAGAAATTGCTGGAGAAACTTACCAAGTCTGGCAGCATCTGTGAAGAGAAAGCAGAGTTAATGTTTTGGGTTCAGTGATCCTTCTTGAGAAGAACAGTAGTGCCTAGGAAAAGGTGGCATAAATACTGAAGGTGGAGTGGGGTGTAAAGGAGTAAGCGATATGTGGAGATGGAGTCCAGAGGGAAAGAAAGACAATTAGGCAGACAAAGAAGTGGATAATGATGAGCTGGGGAGAAAGAAAAGCTGCTAATGGGGATCAAAAGTAATTGAAAATGGGTTGAGCTATGCTAAATAGCAGCCCATGTGATTGTAGAGCCTGGGGAATGGGATTAGGTAAGAACATGAAGATAATGTTCAGGACCTAACATTATTGAACTCTGACAGTGGAGGAGGTCAAGGATGGACATGTCACCAGGGGAGCGGGAGGGGCAGTCTGTCTTCTGACTCACCTATCTACTCCACCCTTCCCGCTGACCAACCACAACTACACACTACCTGCATCTACCTAGCTCTATCTCACCTACTCTCCCGTTCAGCCCCACCCCAACTCCCTGTATTTATTTCCAGTCTGGGCTCCCCTCCCCCTCCCCAATCCCGACAAAGGGTTTCAGCCCGAAACGTTAACTTTCCTGCTCCTCGGATGCTGTCTGACCTGCTGTGCTTTTTCAGCTCTACGTTTATTGACTCTAGCTTCCAGCATCTGCAGTCCTTACTGTCTTCAAATAGATAGGTAAGTTTCAATTAATTAGTCATTACACGGATATGTCCCATGCAAGTGCATGCATGTGCATTACATGCTTCACAAGTGTGAGCCAACATGCAATCTTATAATCTTTTCAATTTAGCCTCCACTACATTTAAATTTCTAAATTCCCATCCAATTGTCTGCCTTTTACCAACAGTAGCTCTTGGATATGATTATCCAAACAGTACCTTCTATGAGCCCTAATCATTCAGCCAGTGATGAGAAAAGCAATTGGGATGTTGCTGTTTATTGCAAAACAAGGGAATATTAAAGCAACGAAGTTTTACTGCAACTAGGCAGGACTTTGATGAGATCATATCTGAGATAGCCTCTGCCGTTTTAGTCTCCTTATTTGAAAGAACAATATAACTGGGCAAGAAATGGTTCAGCAAAGGTTCATTTGATCCACTCTTGGGATGAAGGGCTGACCTTATGAAGCGAAGATGAACATCTTGGAAGTTATTGAATTTTTAAAAATTCATTCACGAGATAGGGGCATCATTGGCTGAGCCAGCATTTACTGCCCATCCCTAATTGCCCATGGGGCAGTTGACAGTCAACTACATTACTGTGGATCTGAAGTCACACGTAGGCCAGGCCAGACCAGACCAGGTAAGGATAGAAGATTCTCTTCCCTAAAGGACATTGAACCAGATGGGTTATTTTCCTCAACAATTGACTATGGATTCATAGTCATCATTAGACTCTAAATTCCAGATTTTTACCAAATTTATTTCTACCATCTGCTGCAATAGGATTTGACCCTAGGTTCTCAGGATATTACCTGGGTCTTTGGATGAATAGTCTAGCAATAATACCATTAGGTCATCACCTCCCTTTATATTGGCGATTATAAGAATGAAGATCTTATTGAAACATAGGAGATCCTGACAGAATTGGATTAGTTGATAGATGGGACGATATTTCCTCTTGTGAAGGAGACTAGGACTAGACAATACAGTTTACGAATAAGAGGTCACCCTTTTACGATGGGTAACGAATCATAGAATCCCTACAGTGTGGAAACAGGCCCTTCGGCCCAACAAGTCCACACCGAACCTCAGAACATTCCACCCAGACCCATCCCCCTATAATCCACCTAATCTACACCTCCCTGAACACTATGGGCAATTTAGCATGGCCAATCCACCTAACCTGCACATCTTTGGACTGTGGGAGGAAACCAGAGCACCCGGAGGAAACCCACGCAGACACAGGGAGAATGTGCAAACTCCACATAGACAGTCACCCAAGGCTGGAATCGAACCCGGGTCCCCGGCACAGTGAGGCAACAGTGCTAACCACTGTGCCACCATGCTGCCCAAGTAGAAACTTTTTTCTCTCAGAGTCATCTGCATGCGAAATTCTCTTCTACGGCAAATTTATTCAAGTTAGATTGATTCTTGATTGACAAGGGAGTCAAAGCCAACAGGGTGGCAGACAGGAAATTGGAGTTCAGATTGCAACCATACCAGCTATGATCCAACTGAATGGCAGAACATGATCAAAAGTGTCAAATGGCTTATTCCTGCTCCTACATGTTATGTTCTAAAATAATTCAAGGCTAACCACTTCTAACTCCATGCAACTTATGTAAATACATTAGGCTTTCACTTTCTTGCTACCCCTTAGAAGGGAAAAATGTGTCTTCCAGGCAACTCAAAGTGACCTGCAAAGACTAGAGTCAAGAAGACCAGCTTACTCTCGTTAGAAAATGAGGGGAGGGTGATAAAAAGATGCCCTGGCTCCCACATCTGTACTGGAGCTTAGGTCTTTCCTTAGGCTTGGTGAGTTATTATGGACAGTTCACACATAACCTGGCCTCCACCCTGCCACCCTTGCGTCAACTCTTTTAAAAAAAAAGGGTCAGCCTTGGAAATGATCACGTAGTCAAGCCATAGCTTTCAGAGAAATGAAGAAACAGCTATCATCCACTGAGGTGCTGGTATACTATGATCCCAAGCGAGACCTGGTGTTCACATGAGACGCCTCCCTGTACGGCATTGGGGTAGTATTAGCTCATAGGTGGTCCAGTGGAGAGGAACGCCCAGTAGCCTATGCATCTAGGACTTTGGATAATGCAGAGTTTATGTACGCCCACGTAGAGAAGGAAGGTTTGGCGGTAATATTTGAAGTCAGGAAGTTCAGCAATACATTTACGGATGTAAATTTGTAATAATAACTGACAACAAAACGCGTTAGGTCTACTCTTCTAATTCTGACCCCTGTACATCTCTGATTGTCATCACTCCACCACTGGGGCACAATGGCACTTGATATTTTACTAAATTGAATGTATATGGCATACAAAATTTTCTTAACGTCCTTTTTTTGATGAGATGTCTTCAGAAGAACTTAAAACTCTACCATGATCAATATTGCACAAAGACTTCTGTTATTCCAAAGACAACAGAGACACCCAGATAGTCAGAGGATGTCTAACCACATAAATAACATACCTGTATTTCCCAATTGCTTGTGATATTCTGAAAGATTGCATGTGTTCAGTGGACAGAAGAACAAAGTAATCACATTTTAAGGATATACTCCAGTAAGAAATAAAGTGACAATGGTTTTCCACCTGACCCCTTGGCAACATTGCATTCACCTAAATATTGACAATGTTTGTAGGACCCAATCTGGTCATGAGGGACATGAACCTTATTTGTAAAAGTGATTTGTTATGGAATGTGTCATGGAAAAACATAATAACAATTGACTTGTCCAAATTAGCGAGTAGGAGAGGTTCTGGTTGTCACTGTTCTCTATCTCCAGTGATACATTTATGAGCACATACGTAGAAGCATGGAAAATAGGAGAAGGGATAGAACATTGATCTTCAATCCTGCTCCACCATTCATTATGATCATGGCTGTTCATTCAATGCAAGAGTCTGTTCCTACTTTATCCCTCTCATCCTTTGATTCCTTTAGTCCAAGTGTGAATTGTAACTCCTCCTTGAACTCATGAACGTTTTGGCCTTGACTGCTTTCTGTGGCAACAAATTCCACAGGCTCACCACTCTCTGGATGAAGCCATTTCTCTTCATTTCAATCCTAAGATCGGTGATTTGTGGATAGTGTAGAAGGTTGTCAAAGGATACAGCTGGATATAGATCAGTTTAGATATGGGTGGAGAAGTGGGAGATGGAGTTTAATCCAGGTAAATGTGAGCTGCTGCACTTTGAGAGATCAGATGTTAAGGAAAAGTGTACAGTTAATGCCATGACCCTGAACAGCGCTGACATACAGGGACATCTTGCGATTCAAATCCATTGATCCCTGAAAGTGGCCATGCAAGTAGATAGGGTAGTAAAGAAGGCATATGGCATGCTTGCCTTTATTGGTCAGGGAATTGAGCTCAAGAATCAAGATGTCATGTTGCAGCTTTATAAGACTTTGGTTAGGCCACATTTACAGTATGGTGTTCAATTCCAGTCGCCACATTGCAGGAAGGATTGGGAGGCTTTGAAGCGCGTGCAGAAGTTTACCAAGATGCTGCCTGGATTAGAGGGCATGAGCTATAAGAAGAGGCTGGAAAGACTCAGATTGTTTTCTCTGGTGCAGAGGAGGCTGAAGGGAAACCTGATAGAAGTCTGTAAAATTTTGAAATGTATAGACAGGGTTGATGGTCAGAATTTTTTAACCCACAGTTGAAATGTTTAATACTAGGGGGTATGCATTTAAGGTGAGAGGAGGAAAAGTTCAAAGGATATGGGAGGGGCAGAATTGTTTACACAGGGTAATAGGAGTGTGTAACGTGCTGGCATGGGTGGTGGTGGAGGCAGTTATGATAGGGACATTTAAAGGTACTTTTAGATAAGCACAGGAATATACAATGAATGGAGGGATCTAGACCAAGAGCAGACAGGAGGGATTAGTTTAATTTGGTGTCATGTTCAGCACAACATTGTGGGCTGAAGGGCCTGTTCCTATGTGTACTGTTCTGTGTTCTTAAATGGTTTACCCCATATCCTCAGATCATGACCACTAGTTCTGGACTTCCCCAGTATCAGGAATATTTATACTGCATCTATCCTGCCTAGTCTCATTAGAATTTAAATTTTATAAGATTCCTACCCCCAGCCCCCTCCTTTATTCCTCTGAACTGCAGCGAATGTAATCCTAATTGACTCAACCTCTTCCCACACATCAGTCCTGCCATTCCAGGAATCAGACTGGTAACACTTCTATAAAACACCGAAGGGAAAAAAATCAATACTTTTCTCCAAACACAATTTAAAATGACAGACAGAAATCTGATACTGAAAATGCAAAATCTTGTTCGAGAAAGATTAAGGAATGTCACTATTGTGCAGTCATAATGTTATATATTTTGTAAAGAAAGCTATTCTCTCTAACTTTCAAAATTGCTTTCAAAAGTCAGTTGAATATATTTGTGGATTCAGCTGAGATTAGGACCAGATTACGTTGTTCTCAAAAAAGAAATCACAAGAGGCCTTTTGAAATTTAATAAACATTCCTCAGCATAACAGATACTCTGTGACAATAGTTCACTGGAGGTGTGACTAGTGCTTCCTATCTCAACAAAACCTGAAAGAATGGGAGCTATCCAAGTTAATGACTGAGAAAGTTTAAAAAAGTGAATTATTTTGACTAAAAGTCTGAGCACCAGATCAAAACTAAACCAACACCTAATTTAAAAGCATGTTTCAACAGTTCTGCAATAACAGCCACTTTAAGTGTTGAATTGTAGAAACATATCTGACGGTGATCAATCATTTTGGTGCATAGACCATTGCAGAAATATCTTCAAGGAGCCATTAGCTCTCAGGGAGACAAAGGAAGATAGATATCGAGGCCTGTGGCTATCCAGGCTACCAAGAGCCCCAGCTACAGTGCCATAGAAAAGAAACAAAAGGAGCCTTCATTCACTGAGGACCTGTTCTGCTTGGTCCACCTGAGGGAACAAAGTATAGACTTCAGGTTTTCAACACGTTTGGAAGCAGAATCTTTAAGTGAGCTAGGCTTGCAACAATAATAGAGATTCAACTCATTTTTATCATCATACATAAACTTTAAATCTTTACATCTGTTTTTCAGCTAATGTTTTTACTTTTTAATTAATTTCTAACAGTTGGGTAATAAACTAGTTTTTTTCTCATATTTAAACAATAAATCTGTGTTGCTGGTTATCTTTAATTTGAAATACTAGAAAACTAAGACAGAGATGTATACCAGTTTATACAAATTCATAGTTCATAAATTGTTCTGAGGACACACCTGAGCCCTGGTCATGACAAAGATTTACAGTAGAAAATATTATAATTAGTTATTTTGGGATACTTTTGGCAGAAATTAAATGACATTAAATCTAGAACAGTATATTCAGGCCAGGAATACAGAAAAAAAGAAAATTAGTTTTGCTGTTAAACTTGAGCTTCTAGTGTAACATTGTTTAGATATTCCATTGATGAATAGACATTACATGATGGGAGATAGTTTTGGTTAAGACTAAAAATGTTTGCTCATAAAAGAAATACTTTATAAATTATCATAACCATTCACACAAACCCCAGAACTGCTGATGGCTCAAGCTTTTGCATAATTACCTTTGGATCAACCTCAATGGTTTCTAAAAGGTAGTTGAATACAAAAGGCTCTAAAATGAGTCATTATTAACAAGTTGTCATGGCCCAAGATATTAGTACAAATGTCAGGGGGTATAATGTCATTACCATTATTTCATGCATTAGTGACAGCAAAAGTTCTGTAACTCAAGTTTTACAGAAATTTTCCTATGGTCTTCCTCTCAATCTTGTGATCCATCTTTCACCTGGAGGATAGCTCTCCAAGGACCACACATGGAGGACCGCTGCCTACAAGAACTTCCTAATGAGCACTGATGGGTCAGGACTGCCCTCTGCCCCTGAGCACTAGTTAATATACCCTATTTCTAGGGGCAGGTAACTTACTGTGTCAATCAATTGTCTGAATCCTTTTGCCAAAACGACGAAGGGATAATTACTGATGACATCATGCTTATTTCAAAAACATTGCACTCTTATTATAGTAGTGCGGCACCTGATAAATCATTTGTTTATACTAGTCAAAGCCTGGTTACTATTGGAACACAGTTAGATGAGGTCTCATGCTACACAGGAGACACTAAAAGTGCACAATTTTAAAGTTGCCTCCAGTTTCCGACAGTGTATTTGCCACATAAATTTCTAGGCTATGCTGCAGGTCTATGTAGCATAGTGCTGCATAGTTGAAATGTGTATTCCATCAACCATTCAGTTCTCCCCACCAATGACAAGCTGCCGGTCGCTTTCTCCCCACAAAAACATAGCATGAGCCACAAGTGTTCAGCAACCTGTAACTAAGCACTGAAGAGCTAGTGCAGTAAGAAAGCAAGTCACACAGAGGTTGTCAGACTGAAGTCAGCAAATGTGCACTAAGAAAGCAATGTAGACAGAGGCTAGCAGCCTACAAGGAAGTGCAAAGTGAGTGAGTGTTATGAAAACAAGTTAAGAACTATAATAGAGCTCCTGTGCAGATGTACAAGTTTCATCTATGCTTCAGCATGCAAAGTAATCTGGCACAACCATGCAATGCCTAGGTGTCTGAGCTCCAAAATCGAGAAGAGCTAAAGAGGTGTGAGAATTGGTCTGAGGGCAACGGTTTTGAGCTCCTTATGTAAGGAAACATATGCTGACACTGGAGACAGTCCAAAGAAGGTTCCTAGGTTGATCCCAGACAGGGTAGGACAATTTTACGAAGAGGTTGAGTAGTCTAGGCCTAATGCATTGGAGTTAAGAATGAGAGGTGGTCTTATTGTAATATACAAGATTCTTAATGGACTTGACAAGATAGATGCAGAAAGGTTGTTACCTCTTGTGGAAGTGTCTAGGACCAGAGGGCATAATTTCATATTGAGGGGTTTAAAGACAAATATAAGGAGAAATTTCTTTTCTCAGAGGGTAGTGAATGAGTGGAATTCTTTACCACAGAGAACTGTAGAGGCTGGATCATTAAGTAAATTCAAGGCTGAAATGGACAGACTTTTAATTGAGTGAGTGCCGCATGGTAGCACAGTGGTTAGCATTGCTGCCTCACAGAGCTAGGGACCCAGGTTCAATCCCAACATTGGGTGACTGTATGGAGTTTGCACATTCTGTGTCTGTATGGGTTTCTGCCAGGTGCTCAGATTTCCTCCAACATTCCAAATATGTGCAGATTAGGTGGACTATGTGAGGTGATGGGGGGAGTATCGGTGTGGACAATAAGCCAAATGGCCTCTCCTGTGCTGTAGGAATTCAATGATCAATCATCAAGTACAATGGGGAAAAATGCAGCGTTAGGAGCTGCTGAATGAATTTCCAGCTGCTAAAGGTTGAGAGGATTGAATTATTAAGTTTCAATCAATCTTCCATTGTTCATTGCAGACATCAGTTGGACTTGTGAGCACTCAAAGCACCCAAGAAAAAAAATCTGAATTTCACACCCTACTGTATGTTTAACTCTAGTGTTCAGGCAGCCTTGGCAGCTAAGGTGCAGTGCTATAACTCCATCTACTGAGTGCAAAAGGTTTCACATCTTTAGAAGATATAAATTCTGTAAATAGGAATAGACTAACATAATACAAAAGGCACAAAGTTAACAGGCAGAAACAGCAAATAGGTATTAAGGCAAATATTGATCTTCATTGTGAGGGATATTAACTATAGAAGTAAAGGCTTGCTATAATTGTATAAAGTATTGGTGAGACCTCACTGTTAAAATATGGTATACGTTTGGTTTCCTCAAGGAAGGATATACTTGAATTGATTTGCTAGGTTGATTAGAAGGATGATGGGCTCGGCTTGAGATGGTCAGGAGATGGTCATTGGTGTTACACAAATGCCAGATAATGTTACTTGCCATTTTTCAGCCTGTGAAAATGCAGAGCTAACATGCTCCCATAAAGGTGAAGAGTTGAATCAAAAATTCCAAGAGGATCCTGGACATTAGGGAATCTGCAGGATTGGATAAGGAGAAACAAAGGGAAGCTTATGGTAGATACTAACAGCTCAGAATACCAGAAGCTCTATAGACTGGAGAAAGTTGAGGGGGCTAATTAAAAAAAATAAATTAGGTAAGCAAAGAGTGGGCATAAAAAAGCTAAAGGAAAACCTCAAAACATTTTACGAATACTAGTACAAGAAGATAGACAAGGAAGGTGTGGGACTCATTAGGGCAAATATCAAATTGTGAGTGCAGCCATTCATAATAGAGAACAATAATGCAGGCATAGAAATAGGGAAGAGGTTTGTGATGGACTTGAACAAATTAGCGTCAAGGAGGTGATGGTAATGGTAATTTTAGTGGGCTTAAAACTGGACAATCCTCAGCCCCAGAGTATCCCAAGCTGTTCTGGGAGGCAAGGGAGGAGTTGGTAGGGCTATAACACTCATTTTCAAATCCTCTTAGGATGCAAGATAGGTACCAGAGGACTGTATGACAGCTAATGTGGTACCAATGGGAGAGTGGTAGGGATAAACCAAGGAATCATAAGCTGGTGAGTTGGGAAACAATTGGGGGAAAAACAGCTTTCAGGACAGAATTAATCTCCAATTGGAGAAGGAAGGGTTAGTCAAGTATAGTCAGCATAGTTTTGACAGGGGAAATCATATCTGAAACATTTGAATTTCTTTGGAGGTGACACAATCTGGATGAGGATAATGCTGTGGATGTAGTATAGATGGAATTTAGTAAGGATTTTCACAAGGTCTTGCATCTCTGCTTACCTTGACTCTGTCTTTCTCCCCCTAGTCCAGGAACTCCCCACCTAAGTCTGAGACACCACCCTTGCCCTTGCATAGGAAACTCGTCAAGGTGATAAGAACCCACAGGATCAAGGGCAATTTAGCAAATTGGATCCGAAGTTGGCTTTGTGACAAGAGACAGCGTGTAACGGTTAAAGGTTATTTTGTAAATGGAAGCCTGCGTCAGCAACATACTGCAGAATCTGGGTTTCTTGCTATATCTACAGCATTAATGCAAGAGGTTTTATCAGCATGTTCTCAGGTGACTCAAAACTTGGTCATATAGTAAGTAGGGAGGAAAGCCTTAGATCAGTGGTTCCCAACTTTTTCAGTAACACGACACAATTCAATGAGGCAAACAAACAATTTCCAAAGCACACCCACTTTTATCAGCTGATTTGATCGTTCATAAATTCACATTCACTATGGTTACAGTCTTACTGGAGAAGCTTGCAATGTCATGCATGCAACAAGCTAAAGGAGGATCAAATGGTGAATGCTTCACATTACAAAAAGACATTTTCAAAATCTGCTCAGCTGAACTATTTCTAACTATTTGCCACTCTTAAAATCTGTTCCCCATGTATTGAACCATGACATAATCGGAATTAAATGGATTAGAGCAAAACAAAGTACGTTGCAATTTGCAGGTTAGTCCGAAACCTGGGTCTGCTGATGTGTGCAGCTATTTTGATCCAGGGAGGTATTGTTCAGAATGCCACTGAAAGCTTGCTTCATTAATGAATACTCCCATCAGTCCATAGCTTGTTTGTCTCATTTTCAATAAAAAAAATCATGCACTCTGGCTTCGTTATTAGTTTAAACTATCACAAGATCTCAATTTTGCTTGTGGCCCTCTGCATTTAGAAGGTTCCTGCATTTTAGTATCACAAGACCAATATCTCACTTTTAAATTTGATTATTAATTGAATTTTAGTATAATTTTGGTTTACATAGACTCCCTACAATGTGGAAGCCAGCCATTTGGCCCATAAAGTCTACAACAACCCGCCAAAGAGCAACTCCCTACCTCATCCCTGTATCCCAACATTTCCCATGGCTAATCCACCTAGCCTGTGGATCTCTGGGCACTATGGTCAATTTTAATTGAAAGTTTTTAAAAAGATGTTGCTTTTTAAGAACCCTCAAATTTAGGGCATGGACAATCCACTTAACCTGCACATCTTTGAACTGCAGCAGGAAACCAGAACACCCAGAGGAAACCCATGCACTCACAGGAGAATATCTGTGTAGGGTCCAGACCTGAAATGTCAGCTTTCCTGCTCCTCTGATGCAGTGTTCATCCAGCTCTACACCTTGCTATCTCAGACTCCAACATCAGCAGTTCTACTATCTCTGTGTGGGGTTTGCAGTTACCAGAGGCTGAAATCAAACCCTGGTCCCTAGCACTTTGAAGCAGCAGTGCTAACCATTGGGCCACCAAATGAAACACTGAACTTCCTTATCTTTGCACAAAACATCACGGCACATCTGAACAGTTTGCAAGTACACTGGCACATCGGTTGAAAACCACTGCCTTAGACTACAGGATGATGTAGATGAGCTGAACAATGGCAAATGACAAGCCTTAACTTTTCTATTCATCACACTTTCTAGAAAGTCAAGGCAATGACAGAAATTCAGACCTTACAGGTGTAGATCACGTCCTTTCAGATGGCATGCAGGTAAATTTAGGATGAGGTGTGTTTTAAATAAAAACTGAAAATCCTTGTAAGAGTTGTGAAATTATATGTTGGTGTTGGAATGGGGATCCACTATTACTGCCAGATTAAAGATCAGTTCTGGGTTTGGTTGGGGGGTGGGGGAGTCTAAAACATTAAACACTGTCTTAGCTTCTCTGCCAACAAAATTTGAGTATTTCCAGTTGTTTGTTTTCAACTTTATTACAGAATAGCAGCAGTAAATGTACCTAACTTGTCTCCTTTACACGTGAAAGCTCTGACTGTGTCCGGACTATGACTCTCTGCTTATAGCCCTGCACATTTTTCCTTGCAAGCATATGCACACAACTCACATTTTGAAGGTGCTCATTAAATCTGTTTCTCTGCCAATTCAAATTGTGCATTTAGATCACAGCCCTCTGCATTTAAAAAAATCCCTGCCTCCTCAAGCCTTTTGTTTAAACCAATTACCATAAAATCTCTCTCCTCTGTTTAATATAGCAGTAGTTCTGTGTTCATCTTCAGTTATTGGATTCCTGCAGAATTCCAACAGTACCAACCAGGTGAGACCACAATTTGATGGCCTGTTTTCCCCTTCCATTTTAGTACCTAGGATTAATCCGCATTATGCTCAAAAAGTGTGTAAGGTACCATGACAACAACAAACTTCCATTAAATTTTGCACAACACATTTTCATAATGACATTAGTATATTGCACATGCACAATGACCATGATTCAGAGAAAGACCAAGTGTGTCAGTGGAATGCAATTATGGAAGAGCGATTCTCTCCTCATAAGATCAGTAACATCAAAATAGTTTATTACATTTTTTTTTAAAATCTCAATTCGATTCATATCCCAACAAAATCAAAGCTACAACGAGGATCAAAGTGAAGTTATGTTTTGTATACACAGATGCATGCTAATCTTAGAATTGCTATTAGATATGTCATCTCTCAAAGCCAATTACTCATTTATATGGTAATCAGTTTTAAACACCTTATTGCATTTATTTCCTGTATTGCAGATGCAGACAATGCCTAAAGATGACATCAACATTCATTTCAATTATGGTAAGTCATTTGTAAAGTCATCCACAGTTTAGTCACAGAATATGACATTCGTCGTGGATCAGAAGTCTGAACAGGATCAAATATTTTAGAAGAAATGAAGTTTCAACACCAAGCTATATTCTGATTTAAAATAACTGTGCATCTTTTCATTTCAGTTCAGATCAGTAGTACAAACAGTTTAGTGGTAAAGATATTGCACCAGTTTGAAATGCGACACTAACATTTTTCACAGCCGTATTGTATTCTTCTATTTCTAGAATTGTTCAGTATGTTCACAATGATGGATCAAAGAATCTTCATATTCTCCTCAGCAGGTGAATTATGTTGCAGATTCCCAAAAGGCTAAGCTAATACAGCAGTTTGTTCATCTGTGGAACTGCATCCAAGTTGTAATTTGAAATTATGAAATGTGATTTACTTTGATTCATTCTATTGATGGCCAGGCTACTTGGCATCAAGGTCAGAGGATTAGTGTGTTAAAAGGTTTTAATTTCTGCCACTGTGTTGATACAAATAAACCTCATTAGGAAGAGCACTAGCATTGTTATCTTGGGTCCAAGTACAGTGAAGTATTATGGCTCTGTACTGTATGTATACTGTATTGAATGTATGTCCCTTACACTTTAAAAAAAGTTCCTATTAATCTATGTCTAATTCTTGTGATGAACTAGTTAAAATGTATATGCCATGTTTTAATTAGACGTGAAGAATTGATGCTGCTTTGATTTGTCACAAATCAAAAATCTCACCTACACCATTTCTGAACAAAGATTTAAGGCTGTTTTCATAGGAATATGGGATTTTTTTCCTAATCTAAGTGGATGACCAACATTTGTTTTAAATAGAAGAAACTGTATTTCTCCTCTGCTCAACATCTCGCAAAAGCAGAACTTAATGACACCTGCTGTTGAGTTCAATTAAGGTGATTTGTTGAAGCAACAAGTCAAATAACCTCTGTTTACTGGATGCCAATTTGGACTGTAAATCTGAAATCTAACATTCGTATGGGTGGCAAACATCAATAATTAAAAGTTAGTTCTAGCTTAGGAAACACTTAGGATATTTTTTATCTAGATTTTAGTTTTGAAAAGTTGCAAAAATCCCAAAACAAGAGGAGAGTAAGATTAGTATTATTGCAAAGTTCTTTGCCACAGAGCACAAAAGTAGTATTGTTGGGTATGGAAATGGGTAGCTGCAACTTCACAGATGCTCCTAATCCAAAAACTGGTGTTTTATACATCAACACATGAACATTCCTTTGTAGCTTGCAATTAAATATCATCTTGCTGCTCAAATAAAAGAACACTACTCCTCATATTCATGTCAAATTATTTTACTGTACAAGTCATGTCTATCGTTGAATGACATTCAACCAGCAAAAGAAACTGAGTAAATTTGTAATTTATTGTATTGAACAACAATTTTATTGCCTTGTAATGCCTTAGAGTTAATATTAATAAACTATTCTTTCATGGTTTGACATTTTGACCAGCTCAGATGACAATTACTCTATATATGCCAGACTGTTATCCTAGATTTTTAAGCATACATGTTTACTTGCACTTCAGTGATTAAAACATTACCACAAAATAATGGTTGCATTAACTAACCTATTGTACCTTCATGAATATTTGTTTATCTTAAGACAATGGTTTCTTTATAGAAAAGGCTCTAATACCAACAGGAGAGGGGGAATGCCATAGACATACCAAAACATGTGTTTGTAACTGCATTTTTCTAGTATTTATTCTAGACTATGCAGTCAGTGACCTACAATAAGCACAGTAGGATTCCTAAATGCTTTGGAATTTAAAACTGATCTTATCCTCTTGCTAGGGACCAACATAAAACTCAACAATACCAATTATGGAAAACCAAAACTTGTATGTAGCTACTGACCATTTAAGATAACCTCTTTCGATCACAGCCTTCTTGTATTTTGGGCACACAATCCAAATAACATTATATAAAAAAAGGACCAAAAATGAATATTTTATTATGTTGTTTTTAATTCTGTCATCATTTTTTTCTTTTGTAAAAAAATCCTTTATAAAAAGCAGTGGTTTGGATAACAAATCAATATTAAAAACAATCAAGAGCCTGGAAAATGCAAAGAAGACTGGTTCAAAGTTACTTTTATCCATCTTGAAATCCTTGTTCCAAAATGGAAAATATTAAATAGTCTAAGTAGTAACACAAATGCTGAATCAAGCCTTAGCTGTCAAAATCTAGCACAAGATTCAGTCAAAGTTGTCATGTAATTTCTTAAAAGTTGCAAAGTTTTAGAAATAAAAAGTGTACAAACCATCCAGCAACTTGAAACGCTGTTAATGTATTTGGTTCATTAGAACGATGTTGCATCAGTCCACAAACCTAAAAATCTTACTTAAAACAGCAGGAATTTAATGGGCGGACTTTTCCCTTCTCTGGTGGTGGCAAGGAGAAATAAATTGGGTTACTTAGCCCTGGAGAGACACTCCCTTTTTGCCACCTTACCGATTAAGCTCTGGGTGAGAAGAGGGGACTTCGACACACCACCAATTAAAGCGTTCTTGTCAATTAGCAGCCATCCAAGGACCTCAACCTCCAATTACCTAACCGATAACCAGGGCAATCTGCCTGTCTGGTTTAGAGGGGGGTTCCAAATGTAGGGGCACAGGCACAAATGGGTGGCAAGCTCTTATCCCCAGCTTCCAACTGGACAGCAGTTTTGGCATTACAGGGTACTGGTGGTGGAGGCCTACGATAAATTGAAAAAACTCAGCCAGTTTTTAAACAAGCTGATTGGCACTCAACAGGTAAGACATTTGTCAATTGCGGAGGTGACATATCTACTCCCAAAAAGAAGTCAGAGGAAATATCAATCAAGAATCAGTCATCACACCAACAGCAGCATGAGGTTTCACTCTAAAGTGATACGCATATATACATACATAATTGGAGCCAATTAATCCTGAACCATATCCTGTGCAATATAAAATAAAGCTACATTGTACATAATGATAGCTTCTGATTTCACAGATGAATATTTTACATGCGTGTGGGTTAAAGGAAAGTAATTGGTACACAAAAAAAAAGGAATGCACATTGAATATTTGCAAAGAATTGCTGTATCAAATGTTGACTTGACTATCTTTCACCATTCTTAACCACCAAAGTACTGGGGGAACAGCATAACAGCACTAACCAAATGGGACAAAAAGTGTGTTCAGTTTGCTTCCTCTTGGGCCACTTCCTTAACAACGAAAACAAATTCAACTCCACTGTAGTACAGAGACACAGTGAAAGGATAGTTCGGAGGTAGAAACATCTCATTAAAATGAACTTAAAAATGTTTACACAGTGCTCCTAAGTCAGGACAGAGTTTCCAATTAAATAAGAAAAACATGGAATAAAAGGAGCAAAAACGGCAGGGACACAGTACTGCTGCTGGGTCTGTGGCTTTGTAGGAATTGGTCCGAGAGAAAATAAAATAGATGCTGCAGGTATAAGGTAATTCTCCTCCCCACCCCCAACCAAAATTGCCATAAAAAGGAGTTAAATTCCTGGTACTGCATGCACAAATACAAGGCTGAGTCTTTGGAAAGTGAATTTAATAGATTTTATTAATTGTTTATTTGTTTGCTAAAGTTTAAATGAACTGAGGAATTATTATAATTATGGCAACTTTGATATTTAGAGAAAAATATATGCAGAATGTGAATATGGAATTGTGAATATTACATTTCAGGGTTATGTTACACATCATTCATAGACAATTCTAACTAAACGTTAGATGTTTCAATGGGTTCCAGAAACAACAAAGTGCTAGAAATACCCATCAGGTCTGGCAGAATTTGAATAAACAAAGTTTTTATGGGGTTTAGGCACCACAGAAATGTTCTGTAATGCTATTACACCAACACCCTACTACAGACTTGGTGCTGAAAGAGCATACCTTCCTTGTTAGGAGAAGGGCACACTGAAATAGTCTAACATGAATGAGCATCCAGAAACATCCAAATTACTGAATAGTTCTTTAAATGGTGGATGTCATCTTTATGATTGTAGCCCAAAGTGATAATGGCAATTTGTTGCAAGTCAGAACCACGTGGAAATTGTGAGGTAGCTGACTTTGACAGAATACCCAGAAAATTGTGGGTTCGTGCACACAGTCCCTTAGAGTTGAGAGATTTTGGACAGTTCTTTTCACCCTTAGTTTAGAGCTTAAAACTAGCTTTAGCTGTTAAACTGAATGCCCGACTCACCACTGACAAAAAACCCAGCTGGATCAGATATCAGTAACAGCACACCCGCAACCTTCAACTTAATTCTTTAACCTACCCTAAAGATCTCATCTACTTATCTGGCACCCTGCCCACCAGGCTAACCACACACTTGCCATCTTTCAGTAGCTTTTAAAAGAAGGGGCAGGACCTTCAAATCTTAGGATACAACACGTAGTGATGCAAAACACAGCTTGGTTTCCACACTAATCCAGTCCACTTCTGTTGTGAATTTCTGGATCTCTCTCTGCTGCTTCAGAAGAGAAGGCTCCCAGGCCAGGAAACTTCAGTGAGTAATTAATCTAAAGGCAAGTGTCTTTTTTTTAAAAAAATTTCCCATAGGAATCAGAAATAAGGTTTCAAATCACAATTGGAAAATCTGGGCCTATGTATTAACTACTGGTTCACTTTGTACTCAGGAGCTTATGGAGAAGAAAAAGAATAAATTTGTGCCGACATTGCTCCTGTACACAATTTAAATGCTATCCCCCATTTGTTTGCAGACAAATGTGTCTATGTTGCATGGTAAGGTTTTACAAGTAGTCACAGAATGAACAATATATTTATCTTCGGGTAGGAATTGATTGTGGAAGTAAAAGTTAACAAAAACACCTTGAAAAACTGCCTACTTACTTTTTGAACTGTGACAAGTCCACTAGAATTGTTAAAGTCAAGGCTATGATCCTTTTCAACAACTGATACAACAGGCAGAACTTCCATCAAAGCAGCATTTCCCCAAATCTGCACTAAACTACCAGTTGAGAATGGTGCTTAAAACGGCAATATAGACTCCGAACAAACATCACACTCCGGCAACAGTATTCCTCAGTGAGGTGTAGTTTTGTACAGTGGTCTTGGTGACAACAATTGAAATTATGTCCATTAGAATCTCAGTCTATACACCCACACATGCACCCAAACATGAAGATTATCTCTTCATTCTGTTCTTGCCAGTATTTCTAGGGAAGAATACAAAAAGTTACAGTTTATTGGTGCTCATCATCCATCAGAAACAAAAATCTTTTAAACAAAGCTTAAAACTGAACTTAAGGCCAAATAAACCTTAAAATTCTAAATCCCAAATACCCAACAGCTACGAAGACATGTGTAACAGGGATGAAACAGCTATGAGCAATTAAAGCTATTGAAACCATTAGTAGAGCATTACTGCCGAATAAAATGAAAGTGTAAACAGCCACGGTAAAATGCATGCTTTTGGCACTGCAGTCAAAATCATGGGCCACTGACCTAGAAGCATGTAAAAAACAAATCCATTTATTTCTAGACTTGAATATCTTCTTCATTCATGGTATAGGCAAATCAATCATGTTGCATATGAAAAATTAACGGAAAACTACATAGCTTTATTCCCATTTTTACTCCTTGTTAGTTCATATTATTTCGCAATTTTAACATATGGAATTCTGCAGCGAAAGTACGCTTCACTACATTTCAACTCCACAATCAACTTTCGTGTTTTTTTTCAATCTACAAGGCAAAGACTTAAAATGTTTTAAAAATTCCAAATTTTAAAATTCCATATACGACAATGGTAATGTGAAATTAAAGACTGGTTTGATCCAGTGTGTATTGAGCACTGAGCACAGTATAAGCTGCCAGTAGATATGATTTTGTCTGTCAATTCACCTAACTTTGAACACTCTGATATTTGGAAAGCTGGGGGCAGGGGTTGCAATTGTATTAGCACAATGGTTTAAAGATGTAGAATATTACTTAAATGATGTACCACTGCCATTGGGGAGATTCTTTGGTCATGCTTGCCATTGCTAATTCTATATAAGATCTATTATAAAGTCTATTCTACAACAATTCATAGGTACAACTATTGTGTTAGGGAAAGTGTGTGAAAAAAAAAAACTTGAATTGCACCCAACCTACTCTATTTTAACAGTTGGATTCTTACTGTAAGCAGGAATTTGCCCACCTGAAGGGGGCTACAAAATACCATTGCTATTTAAATGTAGGATGCTTTGTATAAAAAATGCAATTCCAAAATAAAAGAGGAAAAAAGGTTACTGCACTTTATACAAATTATGCTGGGACAACATAAAGTATCTTTAGCAGGATATCTAAGAAAATTAATAAAGCTATCCTAATCAATACAGAACAGAGTTGTTACAGTTTGACTTTTGATATACCATTTTAAGGCTCACTTGGTAGTAAAGCCACACATAAAACTGCCCTGCAATATAGGGATACATGTCACAAAAGGGTAGGACTTATTCCTGGACTTTAGATACACTACATATTCATTAAACACAAATCTTATCAAAAGCAAATCAAGGTTATCTAACTGCTTTGGTCAAATGTGACAAATTCAGATGTGATACAGCATATTCTCCAAGTTGAAACAGGAAAAAAAGACATCACTTTTCCTGCACACTTTGGATATAGCATTAACTAGAACCAGGTAGCAGTGAACTCTTAATAGCCCAAAGGATTTTAAATTTCTTTAAAAAGGCAGAACTTTACTGAAGTGTTCGACTGTCCTTTCTTCTGGCACTGGTCGAGAATCATTTCCTCCAAAAATACAGAAAATACAATTTCTTTTCATGTACAATATTCACATAAATCATATGCAAAAAGATCACTTTATTTTTTGAAATATAGTCTGTTTAGGTAAACAAGCCACATTGCAATGCAGTAGAACACGACCAAATTAATGATTAATTCCAGTTGGTTTTTCTGGACTATGCAGTGAAGCAAATTTTAAAAACATTTTCTGGATATTACACAAAACACAAAATGGAGAAACCTTCATTAGAAAACAGTAATATTTAAATACAATGTTATCATTTCTAAGATCTGCAGTAAATATAAACACAGACAGGACAAATGGAAAGGATCAATTTCCTACTTTATAACTTATAGCGTTTCCAATAATAAACTCGAGATTTCAAGTACTTATAAGTACTTTGGAACTTCAACAGTCACTGACAGAATGTTTCTTCTAAAGTGCTGTTCTAGGAATGGCAGTTGGGAAGCTGGTACATACAGATATATCTTAAGCACTCAACTGCATGAATTACTCAGCCATCAACCCACCAGAGAAAACATGGTCGAAAGGCCACTGCTCAGCCTGGATCTTAAAACAGGCTGACTTGAAAGCATGCAGACTGGCCACAAGTCATTCCAAAGCAAAAGCAGTTAATTTTCTAAAATATCTTAATTGCCAATTCAATGGTCAATGTCCTATGTGTAAAACACAGCTAGCTATCTCTTTGGTACGAGTATAAGATTTCATCTGGTCTCTAGTTCCATATATGCGGATATTTGTAGATTTTACAATTCCTTGACAAAAGACTTGGGAGTAAATTTTGAACTACTCATTTATACTCGTACTCATCATACATGTTATGAACAGCACAACTGGTGAAGGTAGACTAAATTACTGTTCATTAGCAGCTAACACTCTGCAGCTATTAGTGACGATACATATTTCTTTGTAATCCAAACCCCTGCATAATCCCTTTTCCTGTGTTTTTTCAACTAAATGTGTAAAATCTGACTAAAGATTGGAGTAGCTTATACAGATATATTTGTATCTGTAAGACAATGAACTGGGTGCCACACTACATTATGGACAGAACAAATATGAATTTGGTTGCTATGAATTAAGCCAAGGGTGCCTGAGGCATTCTGCCGCAGTAGCCCGTTTCTCTGGTATCAGTTCCAGCATTGGTAACAGGAACTCTGTGAATGTTGCAGCTTCTTCCTGTGGCCACTCATACTTTTCCACCAGCACTTCATAGAGTCCCCAAGGTTTCAGTTTCGTGATGTGCCTCAGCTCACCTAAAGAGATAACCACACTGATTTAGCATCTTGAACACTTGAGGACAATGAGTTAAATTACAAAATATTGTTAATTGGTTTTTCTCATTTTTTTCTTTGCTTCACCTCCCTACTTGCTCATACCTCAAACTGCACAAGTACAGTTTACAAGAGGGTCCGCTTGGTCTGGGCCATAGAGCTCTTTGATGCTGTCAGCTTAACTGTGATGGCCTAGTGGTGTCATCACTGGACTGTTAATCCAGAGACCCAGATAACATTCTGGGGATCTGGGTTTGAATCCCACCATGGCAGATGGTGGAATTTGAATTTAATAAAATATCTGGAATTAAGAATCTAACAATGACCATGAATCCATTGCCGATTGTTGGGAAAACCCATCCGGTTCACTGATGTCCTTTAGGGAAGGGCATTGCCATCCTTACCTGGTCTGGCCTACATGTGACTCCAGACCCACAGCAATGTGGTTGACTCTGAACTGCTCTCTGGGCAATTAGGGATGGGCAATAAATGCTGCCTAGCCAGCGACATCCGCACCCCGTTAATGAATTAAAGGGTACACAATTAAGACTTAGCTATCCGTTCCCTTAGTTGCTTCTCCTCGCTATGTCAATAGATATACCCTTTGCAGATCGGAAGTTCACAGTTCACCATTTATTATTTCAACCCTTCATATTAGGAATTAACTTTATTTTTCTTCTCTGCATGATCCTAGTACATGATCATCCTTGTACCGTGGCCCCAGCAACAAACTATTTATTGTATAGCTCAACCAGAGGAGTGTAGTTAAGATTACAACCAATGTAGTTTACTTAAACAACTTGGACTCAGTTTGTGGATAGTGAATTGACAGTTAGTCATTATTGAGGAAGTCTGAGCTAAAAAAATTGCAGACCAGTGTTAACTGATAAATGAATTTCAATGCAAATAAATAACGATTCATTTCCAGAGAGATAGGTAGAAAAAACAGGGAAGCTCCACTAAACTTATATAGGGAAAGTTAAACAAAAGAAGTAGAAGTTTATACCGATAGGGTTGAACGAAAAAGGGTGGGTGAAGGCTCATGTAGAACAAACACATGGACCAGCCTGGGCTTAATGGTCTGTTTTATGCTACAAATTCTAAGAGTTTGTACGTTGAGCTAGCTCCTTATGCCCCTTCTATATTGGCATTATCTGAATATGTAATCAATTTACATGGGTCTTATATCCCACATTACAGTTTTCATGTAATAGCTCTGGTCAAACACAAGTTTTGGGCATATTGCTCAACTTCCAGCAAACTCCTCCTATACATATTTCAGTTTTCCACCTTTTAACCAATTTGGTATCTATATCTGATATTCCCCGAGTTTCAAGTTTTGAAGTTTAAAATCTTTTGTCTGCAATTTCTTAAGTCTAGAGTCATGGAGATGTACAGTATGGCAACAGACCCTTTGGTCCAACTCACCCATACTGACCAGATATCCTAAACTGATTTAGTCCCATTTAGCCCATATACCTCTAAACCGTTCTTATTCATATACACATCCACATGCTTTTTAAATGTTGTAATTGTACCAGCCTCTACCACCGCCCCGGCAACTCATTCCATACACGTACCACCCTCTGCATGAAAAAGTTGTCCCTTTTAAATCTTTCCCCTCTTACAACTATGCCTACTAGTTTTGAACTCCGCCACCGTGGGGAGAAGACGTTGGCAATTCACCCTATTCACTCCCTTAATGATTTTATAAACGTCTAAGGTCACTTCTCAGCCTCCAATGCTCCAGGCAAAATAGCCCCAGCTTATTCAGCTTCACTCTATATTCGGAATTAAAGTTAGAATTGCTTCTGGATTTTTATTTTGGACATTTAATATATTTGTCTATCTATATTCATCACACCAAACATTTTCCCCTTTTCCCCCCGCCCCGACCCCGTAGGAGCTGCAAACAAGAGTAAGCTATCTTTAAGATGGAGAAGACAACATTATAGAATCTAAAAGTCCTCTGCACAACTTACAGATCAAGAGAAGAATATATTGAAACTTTGCTAAAAAGCACAGTGGCTATAAGTTGGCAGTATTTAATAGCTTATTACTACAAAGCAGAACAGATTCTGTAATCATGACTTGGGTTGAGCCAAAAAATTGTCTGCCACTTTTTTGTATAATATGAACACAAACATCATAGCCTTTCAAATTCAGTACACATTAAAAGCTTGTTTACAAATCTTATTGTTATATTCTCGAATGCATTACCTTTTTTGGTGAAAAATTCCTTGGAATATTTCCCTGCGAGAATAAGCTTCCGAGGCATTTTCCCCAGCAATTCAATAATCAAAGCAATGTGATCTTCATACAGGATCAAAAAACAAAACAACAGTTTGAGCAATACAATGAATTCAATATGTTACTTACAGACAGCTGAGACAATCTGGGATAAATTCGTTTCCAATTTTTCCAAACAAAATTAAAATATGTTACATGCTTAAATATTAAAAACTTGAGTTTAAGAATTCAGAAGTAAAGAGAAATAAAGCCTTTCTGGTTCTACTGGGATTGGGAAAGTTTTACAAGATTTTCCTCATGATTCATGCACTTTGAATACCATATTTAAAAAACAATGCATAGAAAAAGATTTTTTAAAAAGCAGATGGTAGAATTGGTCACATTTTCTTAGAGGGCAAATTTAATATATCTTTGATTATCAGAAGTACAATTACGGATTTCAAAATGAGCACCATCTATATTTAAGGTTACTACGGGAAGCGAGGGAAGAGATTACTACATCTTTGGCGATGATCTTTGCGTCCTCACTGTCCACTGGAGTAGTACCAGATGATTGGCGGGTGGCAAGTGTTATTCCCTTGTTCAAGAAAGGGAATAGGGATAATCCTGAGAACTACAGACCAGTCAGTCTTACTTCTGTGGTGGGCAAATTATTCGAGGGGATTCTGAGAAATAGTATTTGTGATTATTTGGAAAAGCACAGTTTGATTAGAAATAGTCAGCATGGCTTTGACAGGGACAGCTCATGCCTCACAAGCTTTACTGAATTCTTTGAGGATGTGACAAAACACATTGATGAAGGTAGAGCAGTGGATGTGGCGTATATGGATTTTAGCAAGGCATATGATAAGGTTCCCCATGGTAGGCTCATTCAGAAAGTAAGGAGGCATGGGATCCAGGGAAATCTGGCTGTCTGCATACAGAATTGGCTGTCCAATAGAAAAGAGAGGGTGGTTGTAGATGGAAAATATTCAGCCTGGAGCTGAGAGACCAGTGATGTTCCGCAGGGATCTGTTCTGGGACCTCTGCTCTTCGTGATCTTTATAAATGACTTGGATGAGGAAGAAGAGTGATTTAGTAAGTTTGCTGATAACACAAAGGTTGGAGGAGTTGTGAATAGTGTGGAGGGCTGTTGTCGGTTGCAACGGGACATTGACAGGATGCAGAGCTGGGCAAAGAAGTGGCAGATGGAATTCAACCCAGAAAAGTGTGAAGTGATTCATTTTGAAAGGTTGAATTTGAATGCAGAATTCAGGGTTAACGGCAGAATTCTTGGCAGTGTGGAGGAACAGAGGGATTCTGGGGTCCACGTCCACTGATCCCTCAAAGTTGCCACCCAAGTTGATAGGGTTGTTGAGAAAGCATATGGTTGGTGTATTGGCTTTCATTGGCAGGAGAATTGTGTTTAAGAGCCATGAGGTTATGCTGCAGCTCTATAAAACCCAGGTTAGACCACACTTGGGATATTGTGTTCCGTTCCGGCCACCTCATTATAGGAAGGATGTGGAAGCTTTAGAGAGGGTGCAGAGAAGATTTACCAGGATGCTGCCTGGACTGGAGGGCAGGTCTTATGAGGAAAGGTTGAGGGAGCCAGGGTTTTTTGCATTGGAGCGGAGAAGGATGAGAGGCAACTTGATAGGGGTGTACAAGATGATGAGGAGGCATAGACAGAGTGGACAGCCAGAGACTTTTTCCCAGGACGAAAATGACTATTATGAGGGGGCACAATTTTAAGGTGATTGGAGGAAGGTATAGGGGAGATGTCAGAGGTAGGTTCTTTACACCGCAAGTGGTGGGTGCGTGGAATGCGCTGCTGGCGGTGGTAGTGGAGTCAGATACATTAGGGACATTTAAGCGACTCTTGGATAGGCACATGGATGATAGTAAAATGTAGGGTATGCAGGGTAGTTTGATCTTAGAGTAGGATAATAGGTTGGCACATTTTGGGCCGAAGGGCCTGTACTGTGCTGTACTGTTATATGTTCTATATTGATAAATAATACCTCAATTACATGGATGGAAAAGCCGCAAAGATTTCAAACTGCTTTTGGTATTTTCTGGAGCAGGGGACTCACTGACTTAGGTCTGACTTTGGCATATGTCAAAATTCTTAATTTTACCATGGGATCAGAAGACTGCAAATCCTTACCTCAGAATTTCCTCCAAAAGGAGACAGACAGAGCTGACTCCATATAAAAAAGGGAACTAAATGGGTTGTGAGTGACAATTTCCATGAAATTATGTAATGCAGGCAAGTGATCAGGTGAGTATTAAAGTTCTTCAGCAATAAAACAAAACTTGCAACACATCACGATTATAGACATTCAATAACATGTTTCCCAGTGTTAGTGTCATTAAATGTTAATCCGTGTGTACATAAAACAGAGCACTGCAAAGAAGTGATGTTGCTTCAGAGAATGAAGTATTCTTAAATAGTCCTAAAACATAGATTATCTGGCTATTTATTTTATTAATGGGGAGCTTGCAGGGTACAAATTCACTGCCAAGGTTTCAATGCTGCAAGAATGACTGCACTTTAAAAGGTCTTTCATTGGCTGCAAAGTGCTCTGTTCCTTGAGTAATCAAAGGATATGGGGTACAGGGAGAACAGTAGAATTGAAGCCATAGACTAATTGTGATCACAGCAAATAGTGAAGGGGGCTTGTCAGGCCACATAGTCTATCCTGTTCCTATTTCTTGTGTTCTTATGCCCCAAGCTACTAAATTCAAGTGCTTCTTTCTAGGTGCATAATATGGTGAGAGTAAGGGAAAAAGGAAATACCTTTTTAGAATCACAGGAAAGAGAACCGAAATGTGTACATGACAACTAGAAACAAAATCAAAATCATTCATTGAAGAGTCGACCTAAATCAGATATTTGCCTGCTGTTATTAAAGAAAAAAAAGAGGAAATACTCAAAGGTTGACTGAAATTGAATGCAACGTCCTGTGCAGAAACAGGTTTATATTGTACAAACACTTAGCAACTGACTGGATCTAACACTCTTAACAATCTTGTTGGCAAAGAGCAAGGTTCAGAGAGGGTGACAGTAAACTTCTGAAAAGGGTAATTTATAAAGTGGCAGAATAAAATGAGTAGTTATCAAGTAGCATCAATCTAGTACTGACTATGGGGTCAATTACAGCAATTGCTTATAGTCACCTGTTGACTTGGATAGATCTTAATGATTTAAAAATTGGAAAACCAGCAAAATCCAATAAGTTATGCATGCTACCAAACTAGAAGGATGCAAACAATAGGAGACAACTCAGGTTGGTTTTCAAAAAAAAAGTGAGATTTTGTTCTGGATAAAAAGTAGTTTTGAAGCTGAAAAAGGAAGGCAAATAATGGAATTACAAAACAAAATAAAACTTTGATTGTGAAACATAGAACCTGGAATTTTAGGGAGCAAGTTAGACAGCCTGGTGAGTTGTGGTAACAATGATCAAAATTCCCTGTATCTTGGAACAACAGGCATCTCAATATAAACAGGATAGCACGATTTTGATTATCATCATCTGCAAGAAATGCATGACTTAACAGAACTCCACAAAAAATTAGGAAATAGTTAGGTCAGGAAGGCTCATGTCTAATGCAATTTTGATGTAGACAAAACAAGGTATATAAAAAATATGGCCTTCCAGTTTATTTGGAAGGTTCAAAAGAAATCAGGTCACTCTCTGAACTATCCGAACTGTCCGTACATAAACAAAGTTGATTCTTCACCATTAAGTGTTTTTTTTTGCTTACCCGAATTATTATAAGACAACCCCATTCAGTTCATAGCTCATTCTTAACAGGAAACACCTTAAAATCATTAGCACACCATGCAATGGTGGTGAAAGAAGGAAAAAGGATTGACGTGGTTTAACTCATAGTACAGAATAAGACACAGTTATAAATAGTTTGTACTACATACTGGTCTGCCTCACCATGAATACTCATGTGTACAGTCCTGCAAAACAGAGAGAACACCAGATTTGAAGGAAACACAAAGACTTAAAGTTGGTATACGGGATTGGGCAATTAGATTCTGAGGTACTAAGGAGGTTTACATTGAAAAATTGAGTCTTTGATGTGACCTTATTGAAGTATTTAACACCCTTTAGATTTCCAAAACTTTGATTGTTTGGATTAAGAGCGCAGAAAGAAAGATTATTTTCTCTTAGCATCCGTGACAAGTGATCATTAAATGACCAAAACAAATGGCATCACAATGACAGTGACATCATGAAGCCATAACAAATAAATTTTGCTGAAGTTGGACATAGAGAAAGCTATAAAATATTTATTGAGAAAATATACTGTCAGCGTGAACAATACAAGAGACAGGAAAGAACACAAGAATTTTCATAATAGGAATAGACTATATTGCCTTCAGAGCATATTCTGCCATTCAATAAAAATATGGTTGAATTTCAACCCTGCATTTCCACCATAAGCCCATATCCTTCAAATCCCCTAGCTCCCAAAAACCCAAGTCTTGAATATTAACTGCATCAATCAGTATATAAGTATGTAAATACAGTTAAAATCATATGCAGACTTCCAACAAGATGCATATAGTATTCAATCTGTGATAAAGGAATTATTCGGTGTTTAAACACATCCAAACAATGAGAAATAAGGATTCTCAGCCTTCCTGGTGAAGAAATTTCTCATCTTAGCTTAAAATGATCACGCCTTCACCCTGAGAATAATCCCCCTCATTGGAGAGTCTGTAGACAGAGAAATCTGTCTCTCAACAACTATCCTGTCAAGCTCTCAACATACCAAAACAGAAGAACCTGATCCGTTACAAAATCATTATTTTCTATTTATTAGTAACCAACTGTGATAGTGTAATCTTCAGAACCTTAAAAATTGTTCATAGATTGAAAACAGCAGCAATAATTCTGTCTGAAAGAAACTATTAAAGGGACAAGGTCAAACTTATACAGGAACTGAAAACAATCAGCCATGTCTGGGAGAAAGAGTGGCAAAACTACAAACTGTTTTACATCTGCTTGGGAAAAGAACTCTGGAGAATACTGCACAAGGATCGAACCCTGGATATCCAGAGACAGATACTGTCAGTTGGAATCGTAGCTAAATGTCATGGATCGGGTAATAGCCAATAGAAATGTGGATGCTGTAAATCGGAAACAAAAACAGAAGTTGCTGGAAAAGCTCAGCAGGTCTGGCTGCATCTGTGAAGAAAAATCAGAGAAAACGTTTCAGGTCTGAGGAAGAGTCACCGGACCCGAAATGTTAACTCTGACTTCTCTTGACAGATGCTGCCAGACCTGCTGAGCTTTCCCAACAACTTTTGTTTTTGTTTCAGGTAATAGCCAAGTTGAGTTGTGAGGCTTAACTTGCTTACTTGAGGGGTCTTATTTTGCTTGTGATATGCAACAAAGTTTAAACATCCGTTTCAGAATTTGGTTGTCCGTGAGATGTCCTAATAAGAAGCCGAATTAAAAAGTAGCTTGTGGTAATTTGGTGACATTTCAGTTTTTAAAAAAAATTTACACATATAAACAGAAGTTTAATAAACAGAAAATAATCTATCACAAGTTCACCGGCTGAAAACTCCAATACTTTTCAAGTTTTTAATATAATCATGAATTTATTATGATCAATTATAACTATAATTAAATGCAAATAATTTTGAGACACCAGACGAACTTGAGCAAAACATTTCATGGAAACACCAAACCTAAAATAGAATATCCAAACAGTGTTGCATAATTAACAAAAATTAAATCTGAAATGGCATTGATAAGGCAAATGTCACTAAGTAACTGATTTCTTCATTCAAGTATCAAGTATCAAAGGATGAATGTCATTAGTATACCTAAAAGGTTCACAACAAAAACGCAAAGCCATGTACTAAGCCTAACAGTAATTTGTAACTACAACCCCAACTATCCTCAGCGTTAGCCATCTGCTTTCAAATTATCTTGAAGACTTAAGTAGAGAAGAATTTTAATCCCCAAGCTGCAAAATGTTAAAACAATGTTTAATATCTCTGAAATTGGAGGGAAAGTATGATCAAAATAATAATCACCTTCGTCTCTGGAATAATCTTCACCAGAATGTGGCTCAAACAAATAATCTCCAGTTGCAAGTTCAAAAGCCTTTGGAAAGAAGGAATGGAAAGGTATGCTTGAATCATGCCAAGGAAATAATGAATACAAAGTTATTAAAATAATTCTGAATGAAACATCTGAGAAATGGATAGTTTAAAAATATATTTTCTGATTAGGCATTTATTGGCATATATTGAATGTCTTCATTTAAATGAAAATTGAAAAGACATTTAAAAATTATCTGGCTAATGATTTTAGATTGTGATGATATGAATGCTGTTATAAATCCTGAAGATCACAACAATTAACGTTTACTACCATTTTAGTGGGAAATTTTTGTTTTTTAAACAGATAACAGTTTTCCATTCACATCATCAAATGCAATACACACAAAAAAGGTTATAATTAAATGCAAACAGGAAGCTTTGTTTATACGGAATTCCCAATATTCCATTTAACATACCATGCAAGCAGTGCTCCAGATGTCTGCAGGTGTACTGTATCCAGCACCAATCAGAACCTCCAATGATCGATATTGTCTTGTTTGGATGTCTTCTGTAAAGTGTTTATGCTAAACAAATACATTAACATTCACCATAAGCAAGTCTTAGGTGTTTTAATGGGTTTCTAATTCAATTTCCCCAAAGTTCCAAAAAATTTAAAAAGTTCTATATTATTAGATAATTACTTCAAAGATCTAAAGGAAAATATTTGAAACAACTGTAAAGTGATTCTGATTCTTAAGAATTGAGGTAAATTACACACTTACAACCCAGCAAGCATTTCCAAGATCTGCAATCTTAACTTGGATACCATCTGCATTCAGCGGGTCAAGAGGATTGATAAGTAAACTGGCAGCATCCAGTTTTCCTGTGAAAAAAGTAACCAAACAATTAAATTCTTGGAAACATACTTGCATAATAAGATAATTTAACTGAAAGCTTGGGCTGCAGTCTGGCTTTTTATTTTAATTCGCTTTTTAAAAAGTTCATTCACAGGATATGGGTGTCACCGGCCAGCCAGCATTTATTACCCCTTCCTTGTTGCATTATGTGTCAAGCACATCACTGTGGAGTCACATGTAGGCCAGATCAGGTAAGGATGGCAGTATCCTTCCCTAAAGAACATTAGTGAAACAATTGGCAATGGTTTCATGGTCATCATTAGACTCCTAATTCCAGATATTTAGTGAATTCAAATTCCACCATCTGCCTTGGCAGGCTTCGAACCCAGGTCCCCAGAATATTACCAGGGTCTTTGGATTAATAGTCTAGCAATAATTCCACTGAGACATCACCTTCCCATTTTGGAAAATACCAAACAGAAACAGATGCAAGATCTCGTTTATATTGGTAGATACTCTTCCAGCAATGGCTCTCAATTTAGTGTATAACTGTTTTTGAGTTCAATATTTAATATAGCTTGAACTGAACACAGCTGTTTGAAAAACATGAAACAAAATATTCTGACTATGTTGAACCAATGTAGTGTCAGATTTGCTAGGTGCTCCACTTAATTTGCTAGACATTTTATATATGAAAGCAGAGATTACTTAGAAAGCAAGTATAGGTCTCCTACCTGTACTCATTAAGTTCAAAATTTACCAGCGAGGAGCCAAACCTGGCCATGCACACAGATCAGTAGCCAAATTAAGTTATAGCCAAACAGAATATACACACACACACACACACACACACACACACAAAGAGCGACTTACAAATTAGAATCAGTCCATTCGAGTAAACTTGCTTCAGTTAAATAAATTCAGACCCTATTTCTCCCTTCTTAGAAAACACACATCTACCAATTTCAAAGGGATGGTAGCTTTGCATGTTAATTCTGATGAAATCAACATTTATTCAAAACAAATGAAACAGTGAGCAGTAACAGAAACAGTTGGCCAGGAATTTTTGCAAATGCAAGATCAAATGTTTGTCAATGATTTAGGTTCATCTTGATGCTTACAAGCTTTGAAAAAACGGGTGTACATCTTGCTTCTTTTAATTAGTCCCCATCATCTGTACTGAGGTCCCCTTTTTTAATATAAAAGTAATGACTAAGATAGGTGTACAAATACTAAAAAAATTTATTGACAGCAAAAGTTAGGAAAAACAACAAATTATAGGAATGTAACAGAACAGACAAATTTAGCACAGTGACTGACACCATTCAATGAAGAGAAACATGAAGCAGCAATTTTGGGAAGAATGGCAAAATAACTTTTAACAGCAAGTGCTTAATGTGTGAATGAACAGAGAATGCAAAAATGTAATGAACGGAAAAAATGATTAAAATATAAAAGTAAACATGCATTCTGAATTTTAAGCGAAGTGAAACTGGACTGTAAGAAGTTTTTTATGCAGTTCCAGGCACATGGAGAAAAAGATTTTAGAAAACATCATAATGTTGGTGATAACAAGTTTGAAAATTTGTGTTTTCCCTCACTGAAGCAGGAGACACGGTCAAGAAAGATGGTAATTAATGTTTTGAAAATTTGAAATATATGAACAGTGGAAGGGAAGTGTCAAATGGCAGGTGGATCAGTAAAGAAAAATACATTTTCTTGCTTATAATTTATTAGTATATAATTATCAGTGTACAATTTATCAGTATGCAGGCACAGCAGTAATTAAAGAAGTCAGTAGAATGTTATGGTTTATTGTGAAAAGACTGGAATAAAAATAGGGACATTATGCTTCAATTACACATGACATTGAGGAAACCTTGTCTTATTTACTGAAGGATGTAAATGTTTTGAAAGAAGTTCACTGATGGCTTGCAAGACTAACTCCCAAATGCTGCTCATACCAATTATTATATGCATTTTACAGATTTGAAATAGAACCAACCATTGTCTCCAGAGCTGCAAACAGAATCCTCCCTGCTTCGGTTCTGCTTGGTCTCATTCTCATCCAACGTGTTTCCACCTGAGTTCAAACTACTGGCCATAGATTCCAACATTCCAGTTATTAAAGGTCCACGTGTTTCTGAAAAGTTATTCTGGTTATTTTGGTTCTTGCCTGTTCCATTTTGCAGAAGTCCATTTAACATGTCATAAGCACAAGGGAAGGAGAAGTCTCCAGCTCTGTAGAGTTCCTTAGCTTTACAATCATCAGTGTTTTGATTAATATCTTCCTTATTTTCTTCTGCTCCATTATTAACTTGATCAGAAAGAGGACCAACCTCTACATGTCCATTGCAGTTTATGGATTCTGTCCTTATTTTTTCAGTAGTATCTTCTAAACGTTCTTGCTCTTTTTCTTGTGGTTCATTTTCATCTATAAATATAGCACAAATTTGAAACATTTTCAGGTTTACAAAATTAAGCAATGTGCAACTGAATATTTGATAAAATACACCACCATTTATCTAAAAAGGTAGTTTCACCAAATTCATACAAAAATCATTGTGTCAGTTTTACTGTGGCCATTCACCTTGCTTCTCTCCAACATTTCCTGCTAAATTCACCAAAAACATTTCAGTAAGCACAAGAGCGAACCAGCCTGTGATTGAAGGAGCAACTCCTCACAATTTCCTTCTACATTCTATTCACAGGGGCAGCTTTTCCAAAGTTACTCTCTCCCACCCCATGTGCCAGTCCCACATGCTCCGATGCTACTTTTTTGGCTCTGAACAAGGTCTTGTCTACCTTAAATTGTTCTGAAAGGGGAGTATATGTCTCAAAAACTGTGAGCAGCTGTCTCAAGATGCTACTTTTCAGCAAACACCACAAGTGCCTTTTTCCACTAACAGAACGCTGTCATAAAATCAAAAAGACACTGCCCACCAACAAATGAATCTTGTGCATGAGTTTCAGTGCTGGTGCAATGCAGGTAAGCAGGCCATAGGCACTGGAGACTGGTGGTCCATTACAAACTACACATCACTGACAATTCAGTGGACAGCTTAGCAATCGTGCTCATATGACCTTGGCTTACAAAGCTCAGAAGGCCATTTCTAACATCTGATGTGATTGTTATTAGACAACATACTCCTGACTATACCATAATCAATTTAAGATTATCAGTAAGGCCTGTAATGCGATGCATTTGTGTATTCTAGAAGCTACATCTATTGACATATCAGATCCTATTCTATATGGGCAAAAGGAATTTGTCCTTCCATTGCATGGGTTTTCATCAAGAAAAGGGTTATGGAGACTGCTGATGCCTGCTGCACAGTCTACCTGCTTGCTGAGCCTTTTCAACCGAAATCAAAAAAGTTACCAATTTCTGCTTTCTGCATCTCTATCCCAACCATAGTTCAAATAATCAACACCCTCTTCCACAATCTGTACAAATTGGTGTTCCCTTTCCAAGCTTGGTTTCTTACATCAGTCTGGATGGGTGCAAGATGAAGAGTTTTCATTTTACGTATCACGTTTAGAAACATTTACATTCTGTACCACCAAAACATCATAATATTCTGGGAACTGTGACAATTTGGAGATACTCATTCATTTCTAATTGCCTAGCGCATCAGTAATTAGCCTGAGTATTCTAACAACATTACAAACTACCTTTTTCTTCATTGGCCATATTATCAACTGTTTTTTCCATCTGCTCTATGCTGTGTTGAGTCTCTTCATTTTCTGGCACTCCATCCTCACAATCTTCCACTCCTTGTTCTTTATCCAAATTGCTAGCTCCTCGTTCCAACTCTTCAATTTCTTGCATTCTTTTCTCTAACAGTTCTGCTTGTCGTTTTTGCTTTTTCTTAAGCTTCTTTTTCTTGTTTCTAGACATTTTTCCAACCTACACAAAAATGTAATAATTAAATTTACATGAAATATATACCTGTTAAAGAATAGCTTGAATAGTTTACTAATTCAATTATTCAGTTTCTCAATATCCAAAAATCTTACAGATCCATAATTAAGTGGACACTCCTTTGATAACAAAGCACTGCAATTCTGCGATTGTATGTCATCTCCCACTTCTATTCATGCCCTTCATTATTACACTATGTGTTTCAATCAGAATGATATCCACCGACACCAATTTCCCCGCACTCACTTATTTGCAGCTTGCATACTTCGCCAGTTAACAGCACTGTCAATTACAAAATCAAGTTGGCCTTCTTCTATCAACTGGACTTGTAGAAAATATTTTGCTCAAAGTACTGTACCGGAAAATTGTGTTTCCTCATTTGGTAACCATAGCATTGTGTTGGATCCTTTAAAAGTAAGAAAAGGATTTCCTATTGAATAAACTGGTGAGCTGATCACATGTTGAGCATATCTGTTGACTAAGGAGTCTTGCATCAAGTTCAGAAGATGCAGGATTTAGCAGTATTAAACTCAGTAGATTTTGAAATGAACTCAACTTGAACAGTTGTTTTATAATGATCAGGCTATACATACTCCTCTACAAGACATTTTGCCGAAAAACCAGATTCTCTCAACAAAAAGCCTTAAATTTAGCTGATGGGGATTTCTGACCTGGAGGCATGCTATGGCACCATAGAGGTCTAGCTCTTTTGCCAGATTTTTCTTAATGTCATGCTGCAAGCTGTATTAACGAGCCATTCAAACTTTGAACAGAATTGTACTTGTACTGTGCAATTCCAAGCTGTACAACTTTGCTGCGTTTGTTATAAAAATCAGCCCAAGGTACCACAAAATTCAAAAGGCCTGGATTATTTTTAAACTTCATATTACATTATTTAAATAAAAAGTTGTAATCAAGCTGGAATTAGCAAAATCATTGGGTTGGTTTTCTTTTTACATTCATTCATAGAATGTAGGAGATGACAGCTAAGCCAACATTTGTCGGCCATCCTCAATTGCCTTGAAGGTGGTGGTGAGCTGCTTTCTTGAATGACTGAAGTCTATGTTGGGTAGGTATATGCACAACCCTATTAGGGAGGGACTTCCAAAATTTTGACCCAGGACAGTGATGGAACAGCGAACTAGTTTCAAGGCAGTACGGGGTGCAGCTTGGGACAGTAAGTTGCAAGTGGTGATTTTCTCATGCATCTGCTGTCCTTATCCTTCTAGGTGATAGACTTTGCATGTTTGGAAGTGCAGTGAAAGGAAATTTGATGAGTCACTGCAGTGCATCTTATAAATAGCACACTCTGCCAATGAGCAATGGTGGAGAGACTTAAATGTTGAAGGCATTAGGTTTGGTTCATTTTTAATATCATTACGATTTCCCACAAAACGATGCCAGAATCCTAACTCAATTATACGGAGGAACAAAAAAAAAACAAGTATGCCCAGCCAACTTTGAACAAAACAACTGATTAAAATCAAAATTAAAACAAAAATGTAATTGCTTATACTTGGCTTCTATTATTGTGTTTTCAAAAGGGTGTTCAAGAGTTCCTATTCAATACTTTGACAGCATTTAAAGAAAATCATTGAACTTAAATATGCATAATCATGGACCAAAAGAATGACAAGTCTTTTGTTTTCTTTTCTTAGGAAACTCTACTTTGTTTTGTTTTAAAGAATGAGAAAATTAAGATTTTACAGCAGAATCTACAAGTTAAACACTTACAGGTTTTGTTTTTGGCGCAGTACTCACTGCAAGGAAGAGAGAAGAAAAATAATGAAAACAAAACATTGGCAAGTCAGGTATCAACTTCTCTGAACAGGAAGCATTCTATACGAAATTTAGGAGCAAACTAAGTTGATACAGCAAAGTCAGACTGCTTTCCCTGAAGACATTTTAACACCATAGCTAGGTCCACTAAAAAGCAAAGTACTCTTTGCTAATGTGGAAAATGCATAACAGAAATAGATTAAACAACTGCTCCTAAGTTTTATAATTTATGATATTTTCCTAGCAGAGACAGAAAAAAAAGACAAAGAGTTAGAATTTGTAAGGCTTCTTTACGTAAAGGCTTCCTTCCCTCTTCCAAATAGCACAATGTTAAATTTCCACTCTAGTGACCAGCCAAGTATGGCGTCTGCCTTTCCACAAGGATAGAAAAGTGGAAAAGCACTATCCAAAGTGGAGGGACCATTAGCATAGAGTTGGAAGGTCAGGGATAGCTTCAGGCAATCTGATTATGCAATCAGAACAATTCAGATACTCTAAAACAATCCCAATTATTGAAGTAGATCATTGTGAACTTTTAAAAATTCTGATTAGCCACCAGGAAAGAAAGAGAAGACTAACCAAATTGCATGTAGAAGTATTTCTAATCAAAGTGCTGAAAGTAAAGAATGGAAGACAATTGGCACAAATCAGTGATCTGAAATGGGCATGAAATCTAAGACTAATATTAGAAGCATGAAAGGAGAGGTCAAATTTTCCCTTCCCTTTGACTACTGAAGCCAAGTTAATCATGAAATTTAAGACAGAATTGGATAAACAGCTCAATAGAAGCATAAAATAGATTAGTAAAAGTCCAGAGAAATTAAATAAGAACTGAAAGTTTGGATAACTGCCACAATGAGAATTGTCTTCTCCTAAATTAAATTTTTATCACTGCATTAAAAAAAAAACTTACCTGCAGAACCAGATGGAGGGGGAGCACCAGCCTTTTGCCATTCTGTCGCCTCTGCAGCCAGACGGCGCACGTAAGCCTCATTCACACACAACAGAATGTTTTCTGGTTTAATGTCTGTGTGGATAATCTTGCATTTGGAATGTAAATAATCCAGTCCTTGAAGGACCTAGCAGGAAATTTTTTTT